>NC_073341.2:25042500-25342500 GCF_027580225.2 Misgurnus anguillicaudatus
AACTATGATAAAAGTGGTAACGCCAGACCCGGAAAATGGCAGAATGGATTCCAAAAGAGTAAAATGAAATGTTTAACTCTAGGGAAGCTGGAAAAAAAGTGGAATGTCCCTTTTTAATAACGGTTGTATGGAGTCCGTTCAGACCATATAATAATTGTACAGGTAATTGAACTTTTAAAGGTATCAATGACCCATCTTCGCTCAGTGTATGTCTGTTAATGTGTATCTAGGTTTAGATTCTATGTCCCAGGCTCAAGAGTATCTCTCTAAGGCTGAATGGGCAGTAATGAACACACCAGGTTGTAGTCCCATTGTCCTTCATCAGCTACATCGAACCCTGGGCCGCCTGCATGCCGCTACAGGAAAATACCCGTCTGCTCTCTTTCATTTCTCCAGTGACGTAAGTCCTAGCATGTGTTGACAAGTGACCCTGTCTGTGAAATCCAGGTCGAAATTTCATAAATATCATTTCAATCTTTGACATGACCTTACTCAGTCAATATTTAAAAAAGATTAAGTGTATATTTGCCCAGAATGACATTATGTAGGATGATTTTATGTAGAAAGGAAAGAAAACAGCAAAAGATGACTTTAATTGTTTTTTACAGGCAGGGTCCATTTTTACAATTAGTCATAAGGGTCTTTTTTCAATTGAAGCTGAATAAATAAGCTTTGATGTATGGTTTTTTAGGATATGACAATATTTGGCTGAGATACAACTATTTGAAAATCAAATCTGAAGGTTCCAAATAATCAAAATATTGAGAAAATCACCTTTAAATGCTTTGCAACACATTTTACTAATGATAAATATTTTTTATACAATACTGTGCAAACGTCTTAGGCCACCATCACCAGCTTTGTTGTTTTAGCAAAGTTTTAATGTCTATCCATATTTATTTTTCACTCTTTTTAAAGATACAAACAGAATATATAGGACATATGTACACAAAATTAAAGCAATTTTAACAACTAAATGTCTTCTTCAGGCATCAGTCAGTATTTAGTGTGACCACTCTTGGCACGAAACACATCTTGAGCTTTTTTGAGGAGACTGAAGTCCTGAAGTCATTCGATAAGAATTAGAAATTAGGATTTAATTTCATTTAAGTTTAAGAGATCCTGCAGCTGCCTGCTATTGCTCAAGTGGAAGGGGAGTTTACTCTAAATACTTACACTTCAGCTTACACTTTTATACAGTTTTTCATACTACATACACATGTCCTGTATTTTCCGGATGTATTCTAATAAAGAGACTGAGAAATAATTATATATGATCACTATACAATTGCAAAAACAACAATTATAATGGTAGCATGTTGGCCTAAAACTTTTGCACAGTACTGTATATTTACAAAAATCTTTATGCAACATGATTTTTTACTTAAAATACTAATGTTTTTTATAATTTTGACCCATACAATGTATTGTTTTGTGGTCCAGGGTCATATATGTGTGTATTGATGTACACATGACTTATCCCTGCTGTATGTGTGGCGATACATTTTATAATTTGTGTTCTGTAGGTGTACTACGCCAGTGAGGTGTTTGGATTGGAGAGTACTGAGACATGTGAAGGGTATTTCCTCATGGCCGATGTGTTTCTAAAGCAAAACAAGCCTGACATCACCCACTCGCTCTACACAGAGGTAAACGCACCTACATCTCAATGTATCTATGTGTTTAAAACGCCGCTCATTGTACTTAATTTGGACAGGTTGCAGGTTTCTGGCACGCTCACCTGTGTAGGTTGATGGAAAGGATCAGTCGGAGTGGCACTGAGCCAGAGGACTGTTTTGGTAAGTAGCTTAGAGACATTAAACCTTCCTGTCTGAATCACACACAGGCACATCTACAAACACAGCTTAGTCTTTGTGCACTTAACAAAGAGGTTCCATCATTCGGCCAGCTCTGCAATGCTGGCCCCATCGCGACCGCACGTCTCTTCCTGTCTGTTCGTAATTTTACAGTGACTGTGATAGATGTTTTGTGGTTACGGGATTAATGTTTGCTGGGATTAAGAGTGTAACTTTCTTGACTAGTGAAATTGCAAAAATAATGGTTGACTTAAACAGGTTTCCAAAACTCTGGCCAAAAGCCAGAATTTTTAAAATGCACATTGGCAGAGCAGCCTGCTACTGAATACCTACCTTGAGGCCAAACCACATTTGTTTAGTTTAGCTGAAATTATCAGCTTAGCATTATACGAAATAATCGGGTAGCTATTTCTAAATATCAATATGCTTTTCTGATCATCTTTTGTAATCCAAATTAGCTGCTGGACAAACATAGCCCAGCCCAACGTTATATAAATTCACATTTTTAGTTGAGTCAGTGTTGCTATGTTGGACTGATCGGGATCATTAAAATTTTTTATGTTGAATGTTTTGATAACACCCTAATGCTACAGATTTGACACTTATTGTCAAGTATTGTAAAATGTAATTTAAAACCTGACACGAAAATGTGTTCCTATTTATTTGATGGTCTCTTCAAATCTTACATCTGTTCAGTATTAATAACAGCCTGCACCCAGTTGCCTGTGTGTTTGTGTTTGGTATGATGTCATGATTTGTGTATGAAATCATAAGTTTGTGTCCCAGGGCAAAAACCTGCTTTACTCCATTGATAACTAAGATCAAGGGAAACACGATCGCTGGTATACGTGTGCACGCCCCTGTCCTAGTTCTCTCTAAGCCTATTAACCTCACTTGTGTTTAGTTGTGGCTAAGTGACGTGGCGGGCTTAACCCAGTGTCCATCCCAGCTGTCCGGTGGTCAGTGTGCTTGAGAAAGCACTGATCCTTCCTGTTCTCTGGCCTCTTAACTGCTGATCCAAGGTCAGCAGGCTGACACTGGTTCCACCCTGTGGCCAGCCACATCATGATATAACTCCTGACCAGATGACTGTACAGCAGAGAAAAGCTCAGGATGTGTGTGTGTGTGTGTGACTGCAAAGAGAAACAGCATCAAGTATGACCTGATGTGATCTAGGGCACTAGCCAGTGTTATTTATGTTCTCTCTGCAGATTAGTAGTCATGTAGATGATGTTAGATGGCAGGGGAGTGTTACACCAGACTCTTTATCCTCACAGTTTAAGCAACTTAAATCATTGTCAAATTGGATAAACTCTATTTATTACCTTCAGGAGTTTTAGAAATGGGTCAGTGTTTGTCCCCCATTAATGGGACTATGTTTACCCTTATTAGGGCATTGTAACACAGGAATTCATTTTGCCCCACATATATAGCTTAATAGACAAATAAAATGAAATGCTCTTTCATTCATAAGTTACTTTAGAAAAATTTTAAATTCCCACGAAACACAAACTTATTAAGTAATTTGAGATAAAATGCATAAACGTAGCATTAAAGGAAAACACCACAGTTTTTCAATATTTTACTATGTTCTTACCTTAACAGATGAATGAATATATACCTATCTTTTATCAATGCGTGCACTTTTAATCTTTGTACAGCGCGTCGTGAATGTGTTAGCATTTAGCCTAGCCCCATTCATTCCTTAGGATCCAAACACAAGTTTTATTTTGTGCCACCATACTTACTCATGTAACAGTCTTTAAAAAAGGAAAACATGGAAGTGTTTGGTGGCTTCTAAATTCATCCCTGTTTGGATCCTAAGGAATGAATGGGGCTGGCTAAATGCTAATACATTCACAACGCGCTGCAAAGATTAAAGGAATAGTCTACCCTTTTGCCATATTAAACTATGTTATTACCTCAACTTAGACGAATTAATACATATCTATCTTTTTTCAATGCGTGCACTGTACAGCGCGTCGTGAATGTGTTAGCATTTAGCCTAGACCCATTCATTCCTATGGTACCAAACAGGGAAGTCACCAAACACTTCCATGTTTTCCCTATTTAAAGACTGTTACATGAGAAAAAGATAGGTATGTATTAATTCGTCTAGGTTGAGGTAATAACATAGTTTAATGTGGCAAAAGGGTAGACTATTCCTTTAAGTGCACGCATTAGAAAAATATAGGTTTGTATTAATTTGTCTAAGTTGAGGTAAGAACATAGTAAAATATTGAAAAAGTGTGGTGTTTTCCTTTAATATTTGGGGCATTTTTGTTAGTTCTGAAGATATTTTTGCTATTTTGTATTTATTGTTTTAGTGATATCCTTGTAGCATGGAGCATGACACTAGCACTTCCAAAATCATGCCATTATTATCTCATGGGAGTTTGCTTGGTTTACTTTTTACTTTTAGGAGATAAATTACTATTAATGGCAATGAGAGATCAAATGACTGCACTATTTCATCTCTTTGACACTGGAAACCATTATAACTGAAATTGAGTTTACTTTTGTTGGTGTGTGTGTGTGTGTGTGTGTGTGTGTAGGTGAGGCTCAGTGTGTGGAGGTCGATCAGATGTTGAGATGCATTCTAGACTTTGAGGAACAGCATAAGAAACCTTGCTCTGATCTGTCGGCTATATTGTTTCATTCTCTGGCAATGCTGTGGTTGCTCTCTAACAACTACTCCAAGGTAAATCAAAATATCAGTATACTAGTTTGGGGTTATTTGCTGGTAAATTAAATTCAATAACTTCATAATGCATAAAAATGTTGTTTCATTTTTACTGATTGTCTAAGCCAAGTTTGTTCCTGGAGGATGCCAGACTAGATCCAGATTTATTTGTACATGTTACAAGGGACATGTTTAGGTTATTAACGTCACTGCAGGTTAGCACTAATGACTAAATCCATGAGGGAAATTAACAGCCAGACTGTGGTTATTATGGGATTCTCCTACAGGATTCCCTCCACTTCCGCAATATCCCCTAGAGATTATATGAGATCACAAGTTCAGCCCCAAAGCACGTATCACATACAACAGTTGAACTTTAGTACTCAAAAACATTATTACATTTTCATTTTGTGTAAAACATTTTTTTTAAATAAATAAAACTAGCTTTACTCCTCACACTCATATCAAATCATATTAAATTAGATTTACTTCTTATACAGTGCAATAATCAGAAAAACTTTAGTCACTTTTAGATGATTTTGCAAGATGTACAGGTATATACAAACCTAAAGGATTATTAGGAACACCAGTGTTTGACCCCATTTCGCCTTCAGAACTGCCTTAATTCTACGTGACATTGATTCAACAAGGTACTGAAAGCATTCTTTAGAAATGTTGGCCCAAATTGAGAAGATAGAGATTTGTGGGATGCACATCCAGGGCATGAAGTTCCCGTTCCACCACATCCCAAAGATGCTCTATTGGGTTGAGATCTGGTGGCTGTGGGGGACATTTTAGTACAGTGAACTCATTGTCATGTTCAACAAACCAATTTGAAATGATTCGAGCTTTGTGACATTATCCTGCTGAAAGTAGCCATCAGAGGATGGGTACATGGTGGTCATAAAGGGATGGACATGGTCAGAAACAATGCTCAGGTAGGCCATGGCATTTAAATGATGCCCACTAAGGGGCCTAAAGTGTGCCAAGAAAACATCCCCCACACCATTGCATTAGAGAATTTGAACAGGTGTTCCTAATAATCCTTTAGGTGAGTGTATATTAATAAGTATGTGTTTGTGTGTAGGCACTGGAATATGGGAAGAAGGCTGAGATGTTGATTGAGGGGTCGAATGAGCACAACAGCATGAGAGAGGCCATCCAGAATCTCTTGCATTTTGCTGAAAAACACAACATTGACCTACCATAATGAAATATAACTGCATGCATTATAGTGCAATGTTAACATATAAAATTATATATTAAATGAATAGACAGTGTTAGCTAGCACTAGGTTAATCTGTAAGCCATGATGTGAAATAAACAAACAAGCATCCCAGACATTTTCAAGTTCAGGACATTTTTAAAATGTGTTTATTGTTGTTATTAATGTTATTATTACGTCATAACACATAACATCAATGTTAGCGTTTTATCACTAAGTTCTTGTTTTAAATTATACAACATTGCTTGGTTTTTGGCATTAAGGTCCCACTAAAAATAAAGAAAACAATGAGGCAATGAAACGAACACATGGATTCTCAAAACATTTCCCTTTCCATACCAGAGAGTAGAGTGGTCATTAGCAGCAACTGTTGGTTTTGTTTTCACTTTGTTACTTCAATAGCCAATGAGTAAAAGGAGTCTTATCTCACATAAATCAGAGGGGTACAATGGTACCTTACTAATGAGAATGATCAAACCTTTAATACTACTATTGTACTATATGTGTACTGATTAAACATGGGTCCCGTTGTGTTCAACTAAAAGTTGAGGCAGATCACTTAAAAGTCCAACAGCCATATGGTGTGCTGTACTTTACAGAAAGGGAGCACATCTCTGGTTGCGTGAAATGATGGGACACATTACGCACACTACAGCGAATCATAACACTTGAGGGGGTGGTGAGAAGAGCGAGTGCGTGTGTGCGTCTCGGGTGGTAAACTTCTGTTCAATAAATCGTCTCACTCTTCTGCCTTTCCCAAACAAGATAATCGCATACAAACCAGTTTTTACTTCCTTCAAAAATGAAAAATAAATTAGGAAAACGGAACACTAAATATAAAACAAACAAGAACAGAGTGCATGTAACCATCAGGTCCCACAGGATGCATTTCTTAAATCTTTGTCTTTTTGTTTATTGATACACACAGGCAGGACTGAATAGCATGAATGTCACGTTTTCAAGGTGAGGAATTTGATCAAGGCTGCTTCCCTGAGTTGACTCTAAATGTAAATCTAGTTTCAATGTAAACGGTAGCACTAAATTTGATTCTGAACCTATTTTTCAAGTTCAAGTGTGAATCCCTCCACAATTGATCTACGCTCCGCACTGTAAACCATTCTGAGCTGGTTCGGATTGTGAGTTTGGTCCATGGTGAACTTGAGGTTTATCGATATATGCGGTTCGCCTTAAGACTCGATGTGAATTTAAATGTACATGCAAATGTGCAAATAGTCCAGGTTGCAATATTTAATCTGTTGGATGTCTGCTGAAACTTCCAGAAAGAATTAACGCTTCCAATTTCGAAATATTTGTGTACTAATAATTTTAATAAAACAAATGATTAAGATTAAATCGAGTCAATACAACTTTCTGGTTACCAATGGCTTGTAAACCACTGGGCTGAATTAAAAGAAGTTGTAGCACCCATTCGAGTTGACACTTCAGTTTTATTCTCGTACAAACAAAATCTTTGAAGACAAATAGCTTATTCATCATAAGCGTTTAGTGTTGGCAAAAATCTTCAGCCCTTGTGGTAAAAACATTGGTATTTAAAATCTACGCATATATTTCTATGCATCTCGCTGTTCAGACTCTAATATGTGGGATAGCATTATTTGCCTTTGGTCTGGCAAACATGCAGATTCACTTGAGGTCATTTGCAGATTTGAATGTGAAAATGAATCTCAAGTATTTCAAGTTGCGCATCACATGCGAGTGAGAACATGGAGAGCTTTAACCGGTTCAAAATGGTGGACAGCAGGGAATCCTAAAATGGCAGACTCATTTACAGACACACAAATCAAAAGATGCTTACAAGAATTCATCTAGTCAATTCCTGTGGACCAAATCCTCATTTAAACACTCAGAAAGGTCATTCAAAACTGGTCCCACAGTCAAGTCAGTTTAAACAGACACCAGCAGAGCAAATGAAACCTTAACGCTTGTCGGATCAGCAGTAATTCATTAACTACAGGTAGCCATCGCAACAGTCTAAAATACTCATTCATGCTTTAAAAGAGATAGGACAGAATCTGGACAGAATACACAGCTTTCCAGTTGTACAGGGAACAGGAGGGAATGTGGTTTTGCATTTTTTTGGGTCCATTTTCTTTCTCTCTTGCCCCCACACGTAATGCATTACACCAAAGGGTTTGTAACAGACAATTCATTCATTCTCTCTCTATAATACAGACTTTAATATAACCTTAAGATTGTGTGTGTTTGTGTATGTGTGTACGCACGCTAACCCACAATATGTACATCAGAATCCAGTTCGAAAGTTACAGATTTGGGAGTCGTATCCCAATAAACCATTCTACAGTGCATGCACCCTTGTATTACAGTGGCAAACGCATATATTTAGCTGGTGCACTATAGTCAGGCTGGAGTGTACACAATATAGTGCACTTCCAGTCTGCGCTGTATGATCCTAAAGCTTGTCAATGGAAAAGAAACATCAGGGGAGCAGCCTCAGACTGGGGGGCGGGTTTATAGGGTGGGTTAGTTAGATTACACATGTGCATCTGTATGTATAATGTCCATTTCAGTATGTATGTCGCTCTTCAATGTATGTGTATGCGTGTGGCTGCAATTCCAGCGCACTCAGTCAACAGTTATTTCACTTGCGAGGAGGGAGTTGATATTGTAGGTGGGATCGCCTGCGACAGGGGCGGGGCCCGTTTCGTTTAGATCCGCCTCGCTTTCGCTGGAGGTGGAGCTTGTGCTCATGGAGGACCCCGTGTCGGGGATGGCACAGGTAGGACCGGGAGGGCACATTTCGTTGGGAATACACACCTCTGTCGGGATTATCACACCGTTGGGAATACACACCTCCGGCTCGCTGCTGGTTTCACTGGTGCTGGAGACTACGGATAGCAGCGACATCTTCCTGTTGAGGCGGCTCGGCAGCATGGAGAGGGCGTAGTCGGCCACGATGCCCGCCACGTCCATCCCGCACGCCTGGTCGAACGCGATGAAGCCCACGTTGGCGTTAGCCTCGCACACCACGAAGGAGCCATCGTTCATCTGGAGCAGGTCGATTCCACACACGTCCATTCCCAAAATATTGCACACTTGCACGGCAAGCTGCTTTCCCTGTTCGCTAAGAGGACACATCATTCCTACTCCACCTAAAGTGAGAGGAAAAAAAGAGCTGTCAGTCATGAAAAGTGATCCTTTTACATTATTCAAGTCATTGGACATGCACAGCTCTCGAGCTGCCATTTTATATACAAAACATGATGAACAGAAGGTGAACTTGTACGCGTACCTAGCGAGCAGTTGCTCTGCATACGTCCGTCGGTAGAGCAACGGAGCATGGATCCGATCACCCTACCCCCCACCAGAACCACCCGCACGTCTCGTCCGTGGCTCTCCTTTACATACTCCTGAAACAAGTATGGGGCGTCATGGCGAATCAGGTGACAAAGGTCTGAGAGGTGGTGCTTATCCCGGGCCAAAAACACAGCTTTACCTGTCCGGATCAAAAACAGAGCACAATGTTAAATGTATAATCAAAGCTGCATGTATTGGTAATGCAAGACTTCAAGCATTTTTTGAAAAGCTGCCCAGACCAAAGTGTTGTTATTGGCTGATATTTCCTCTAATGGAGTTTAGGCAATACCTTCGAAATTTCGAAACATAACAGTAGGCTGTCACCTCTCATTATTCTAAAGCAATGATGATTGATTGGACGACACGTGGCCCAAACACAAAGCAGCAAACGGGCTCTCCACCAACATTTAAAGGCCAATATTGGAATAAAGACTCACTCCTTATTTGTTACATATCTACAAAATTTTACACTCATGTTACACATCCCCATGTAACAGGATTTCCTTCTCACTTTTAATTAACAAGAGGATGGAAAACACTCACTGCACTGACCAAAAATATTGTGCGAGATCCAAACAGACGCCGCCCTCTAGAGCAACTTGTATACATGTACCCAAGGGCACAAAGGTGATGGTCTTAGCGTAAACCTGCAGATATTTAACCCTTAGGCTACCATTACCACACCCCATTCCACACAGAGGACCTTTCAAAACATGTCACAGCCTTATATTGTTCAACATTTTGTGTTTTACTTTCTACTGTAGTTCACATCTTTCAAAACAATTTCACCGAGTTCATAACTTAAAAAAGTTCACTGAAACGCCTGAGGTACATTCTGTAGGGCTGGTCCGGATACCATTTTTTTGAGCTTCGAAGCTTTAGTAGAAATCACATTGAATATTCAAAGCTTCGAAAGGAGGGGCTGAACATATCTGTCTGTTTGCAGTTTTATAATGTGACAGGTGTGTTGCTGCGGACCCAAGGGAGTGAAGTGTTGCATTTTGGTGCATTATGGACATGTAACATGTTCAGAATTAATAAACTTTTAATTAACTACAGAACAGCACGAGCCGGAAACGGCGTGAGTCATGCGATCTCCGAGAATAGGCACTGCATTTGTGATATAAAACACATAGGTCTGCAATACTTTTAATAAGGTAGCCTAACATTTTTCTACATGCAAACACTCCCAATATCAGAAATTAGCAACACAGTAATTACTGACAATGTAAAGGGTAACGTTAGGCTATTGAAATAAAAGAACAAAAATAAATGAATGAAGTTCAACCAACTCTATACTTCCAAAATCAAGTTTATTTACTAACACTTACGCCATCCGATATGTTTTCCACAGTAGAATAACAAAGAAGATAACTTTAGTTTTTCAGAAACCCCAGTGCTTCGTCATGCAAGTCTACGTATCCGTCACTTTGAAAGCTTAAAAGCAGATCCAATAAGAAAAGTAATCCCCTATAACTCCTGGTTATACGACACATTGACGTCTTATGAAGCAAATTGATCCGTTTTTGCAAGAAACTGAACATTATTAGCGTTTATGCTAAAGCAGGAAGTGCGCATTACGTTCGAGGCATGATCTTCTACTGGTAGTGTTTGGTGACTGTTGGCTATGGCTGTTGGAGTCTCTGCGCCACCTATAGCGCACTTCCTGCTTTGTAAAGGTTCTGCATTAACGCTAATAATGTTGTAAAAAAGAATAATCGAATCTCAAATGAAAATCGAACATCAACCCACCGAACAAATATTCGAATATTTGAATATTCTCGTCCAGGCCTAATATTCTGCTTTCCATCAGGATTCCCATTCCACAGGATTTTCATAACTCATCAACTCTTTGGGATTAGACAACAATTTTAAATAATTTTATAGAGGTCATTCATGCCAGACAATTTTATGGTGACTAAACATTTTAGAGCAAAGCATAGGATAAAAATGTTATATATATATATATATAGACAAGAAATTTCCATGAATTAAAGAGGTCATGACATGAGCAATTCATTTTGCCTTGATCTATTTATTGACCAATAACAGGTCTTGGTATCATTAATACATTAAAATGTCCTCCTTATCAATAACAGAATTATTAAAACTACAGAAAACGTCTGGATTAGAGACGTACACATTGATATATTAATTTTATATGACATGCCTGCTTCAGGTCTGCAGCCTCCCCATTCTCTGCCTCAGAGAAAGACACATCACACCATCGTATCGTTGGCTCCGCCCACTGAACTTCAGTCAGAGCAGCAACTCAAAGGGATCCGAAGGAGTAGTTGTTTACAATCACGATGAGATCGTAATAACCGTAAGATTGTGATGTCAAAAATTGTATCTCGTTGGCTTCTGAAGGATCTTGACGTCATATTATTAACTATTAAAACGGATGTAGTGTCATATAAGCGCTGACTTACATGCCTACCGTTTTGGACTAAACAAGAAACCAGCAAATTGTTATTTAAATACTATTTTGGGTAACGACCCATTTATATGCGAGTTTTGAATTACACTGTCCAGGAGATGTGATAAAACTATATACATGAGAGCATGTGTGTTAGAAACATGCTGGCATTCTATTTATGTGTTCACAGTCGCTGGCAATAAGTGCACTATTTAGGGTGCAATTCTCTGTTTCTTTCTTTTCTTTTAAACGCTATACCAGCTTTTAAGGCTATATTCATGGCGAGAATAAAGTGTGATTAAATAAAGTAAGACTAGAAAAGATGTTTAAAATTAATTTCCTCAAAAAATCTTAGAACTATGTTTGGATTCAATTCTCAAACATTGCAGTGTTTGTACACTAGCTGAGCATGATATGTGTTTGGTAGTGATTCATTTCTGTTGTAAAGACTTTTCGCATTGTGCGTATGAGATTGTTTGGCTGTCTGTGATGTGTTAAACACACAAAGTGTTTAAGAAGACCGTTTGAGAAGCTGCATTTGTAGTGAAACTGCATAGAAAGCCGCAGTGTGTAGGCAGTCAATCATAGAAGTGGGAGGGACACCGAACCAGGCCAAACGCTCTTAAGGGGAAACACACAAATCAGACCGTTTCAATCAGAAGATGAAAAACAAGTAAAAGCTGGGTAAAAGGTTATAAATTACTTAAATTTGAATGTTTTTCGGCAAAATAACTTCATAAATGTACAGCTCAGAGAACATCATAAATAATAAAAATACATGTCATGACCCCTTTAAGTTTTCATAGATATATTTTTTGTAAGGTAACCTTACAACTTTAACACCCGGCTCACAACAATTTAACAAACCAGACCCTGACGCAACCAACAAGCGACAACAGCTTTCTGAAACATTAAAATCGCAAACACCCTCCAGAAAAATTGCCCTTTACTAATAAACAGTTTTAACCGTAAATTATGATATTTACTTTTCTAACCGAAACCGAGCCTCTTTAAAACTGCTTGGCATAACTGAGATGGTTAATCATCAGCAGCAGCAAACACCTTATATTACACTGAACAGTCATATTACTGCAAAAAGCCCAGGATAAGGCACTCCCTGTGCACTAAGCAGGAGAGAATGACAGCCTTTGTTTTTAAGGTTAAAGGGGGACCGCTTTTCCAAGCTTATTGGTTTCTTTATCCTGAAATTCAAAATGCTATGTAACTTCCTTGAGGCTTTCAGTGAGTGTGTGTGTGTGCCTTCGGGCTGGTAAAGGTTTGCCAGCACTCAAATCTGACTAAAATTTACATTTGGGTAAATGTGATGGTTTGAGGCCTGTTTTTCTTAGCCCCCAAAAGAACCATTATGAGCAGCAGATGTTCTGGGATCAGTGCTTTACCTCGATGTCCACGAGCGTTCTTCACCACCACAGGGTAACCCAGCGGCTCAGCTTCATCGATCATCTTGCGGAAGTTGTCATGTCCCCCTGGAGATACACACACACAAACACAGAAACACACGCTGGTTAATGAATTTGTAAAGAACGTAATTGTGAGATTTGCTTTGGGTGTGAGATTCCGAAGCGAAATGCAAACAGCTCTAATGAGACGCAACCAACAAGACATTTAATATCCACGTGAGAAGAACTGCTATCCTGACAGTTTTTGTTGCCATGCAGAGCTTCTCCTGTTTCCTGCTGTCTGTCCAAATACGTGGCCAGTTTGTGAAGGTTAATGGCTCTAAGATGTGTTTCAGATGAAACACGATGGCCATATGTTCAACTCAAAGGCAGCCAAAATGTAACACGTAGGAAAATAGTAAAAGAGAAAGGAAAAGCAAACGAGAAAAGAAATTACTCAAGCAATTACAACTGCTCGAATGCAAATACACAATGCTTTCAAAAACAAAATGGCTCTTCGTGGATGCAGTAGCTTTCAATGGGAGGGGGCGCAGAGTGGGGGAGAGCGAGCCAGAGAGAGAGAGTGAGAGAGAGAGAATGCAGGGCATGCAATATAGGCCTCAGCCAGGAACACGTCACTACAACGGCTCTAACTGCTTTTATAAACCCCCACCTCATCTCACCCCATCCATGGTTTATCATGTTTGCGTCTACTATAAAGCAGCATGAGGGCTTCTGCTTTCGTTTTCCAAACAGGAGCAGGTTAAACTAACAACAGCCCGTGTGTATGTGTAAATGAATGAGAAATACAGACACGTCAACATAGGCAATATTAAAATTTGAACAGATTTTAAAATGAACATTTTTATCATCAAATTATTAAAGGAATAGTCTACTCATTTTCAATATCAAAACATGTCACCACCCCAACCAAGAACCGTTGATACATCCCTCCATCATCTGTGTGCCATTTAGAGATAAAGTTAGAAGTGACCAAACACATCAATGTTTTTCCTATTTAAGACGAGTAGTTATACGAGCAAGTTTGGTGGTACAAAATACAACGTAGCGCTTTTCTAAGCGGATTTAAAAGAGGAACTATATTTTATGGCGTAATAGCACTTTTGGGAGTACTTCGACTCACCTGAAAAGTCCGCTCCCCTTCTCACTCTCATAATGGAAGAGGGAGGGTGTTACTGCGCCGAGTCAAAGTACTCCCAAAGGTGCCATTACGCCATAAAATACAGTTCCTCTTTTAAATCCGCTTAGAAAAGCGCTACGTTTTATTTTGTAACACCAAACTTGCTCGTATAACTACTCGTCTTAAATAGGAAAAACGTTGACGTGCCCGGCCACCTCCAACCCCATCTCCAAATGGCACCATTGAATGAATGGGGCTAAGCTAAATGCTATCGAAGCGTCGCAGCGCGCTCCAGCGCTTACGTGCACGCACACAGATGATAGAGGGATGTATCAACAATTCTTAGTTGAGGTAATAACATATTTTAATATTGAAAATGAGTACACTATTCCTTTAAATATTTATTTATATATTATATCAGGTCACCATGTATTTTGGGCACAACCTAAGGTACAGCATGACCTCTCTATTCAACTTGGCAACACAAACATTACTCCATCCAAAACTGCCAAAAAACCTAATCTTTGATGACCAGATGTCCTTTACTGGTCACATCGCAAAGATAAACAAGGTCATGTCAATTTGCATTATACAACATCAGGAAGATACGACCCTACCTTACCAAGCATAATGTTGTTCAACTTATCACCCAGGACCTTGTAATCTCCAGGCTGGATAACTGTAATGCTCTCCTTGATGGTCTTCCTGCACGGGCAGTTCAGAACACAGCAGTTCGACTCATCTTCCAGAAGCCCAAAAGAGCTCGTGTGACATCGGTTTTCATCTCTCTCCATTGGCTACCGATCAAGTCACTGCAGCTCACTTACAGAACTATCATTGGCACTGCACCAGCACACACTTTACACCTTCCTACATTCCCACAACCCATCCAGAACCTTGCATTCAGCGAATGAGCGGCACCTTGTGACACCTTAACAAAAGGGCACTAAATTTCCCGCTTATTCTCCTTTACTACTCCTTGCTGGTGGAACGATCTTCCAAACGCAGTCCGGTCAACCACATCTCTGGCAACATTCAAAACACAAATAAAAACATCTTTTCTGTGAATACTTGACAAGTAGATGTGGACTGCTATTTAATCTCTTCCATCTTTAATAAAATAAAAAAGAGAGAGAAAACTTTCCCTCAACAGGCATTGTTTCGGAATTGTGAAAACTAGCAACTTGGTAGAAGCACTTTTTGTATTATTGCCTCCACATGACAAATTGCTTTGTTTTGTGATCTTTGTGAGTCGCTTTGAATAAGCATCTGCTAAATGCCTAAATGTAAAACAAAAACCAGTATGATCAGGGCTCGTTTTATGGTGTTAAAGGATTAGTCCATTTTCTTAAAAAAAAAAAAATCCAGATAATTTACTCACCACCATGTCATCCAAAATGTTGATGTATTTCTTTGTTCAGTCGAGAAGAAATTATGTTTTTTGTGGAAAACATTCCAGGATTTTTCTCATTTTAATGGACACCAACACATTTTAAATTTGCAGTTTCAACGGAGTTTCAAAGGACTCTAAACGATCCCAAACGAGGGGGCATAGTTTCGCATACGTCCTCCGTGACCTCTTGACGTGATGACGTATAGCGTGAGGTCGCGCACATGACCAGAGATAGACGAGAAGTTGTGTTTTAAAAGTGCATATTTTTTTATTTTTCTTGTCAAAAATGACAATCGTTTCGCTAGATAAGACTCTTATGGCTCGTTTGGGATCGTTTAGAGTCCTTTGAAACTCTGCTGAAACTGCACTTTTAAACTGCATCAAAACTGCTAAGTGTTGGGGCCCATCAAAGTCCATCAAAATAAGAAAAATTCTGTAATTCTTCTTGACTGAACAAAGAAAGACATCAACATATTGCATGACATGGTGGTGAGTAAATTATCTGGATTTTTTTT
Source organism: Misgurnus anguillicaudatus (assembly GCF_027580225.2). NCBI lineage: Eukaryota > Metazoa > Chordata > Actinopteri > Cypriniformes > Cobitidae > Misgurnus > Misgurnus anguillicaudatus. The sequence goes on from NC_073341.2 coordinate 25,058,430, forward strand.
TAAAGAAAATTAACCAATCCTTTAAAGCCTGATAAAATACCAGAAAGGTTTGGTAACGTTCTGAAGAATAGGAAAATGTTTTACTAGGCCTTGAAGTGCTAACATGGCAGCAATTACATTTGTTGATTCTTAGTTAATTTTTAATTTTCTTATCAACATCAATTGGTGTTTAAAGTAACTGAAATGTAATGAAGTACAACAATTAAGATAGTATGGACTTTAAATGTAATCCAATATCAGGATAATAAAGTTTACCATGATAAAATTCCTGGACTACAGCCAAACCAATATAAATCAGCAAAGACAAATAAATACTTTATATTTACTAAGAATGAATGAGATTATTTCAATCCTTACCATAGGAGTATGTATCCGGCAAAGGGACTCCATGCCCGGCGAGCTCCTGGAAGGTCCAGAACTTATTGACACAATTAAGGATCGCCTGCGGTCGGTTCACCAGACGGCAGCCCATCTTCTCCAAGTGACGCAGTACAGTGATGTCACTGTCTGACTGGACCCAAGGAGTGGGAACTCGCACCACTGCAACTTGCGGGTACGAGGTCACTATCTCCTGCTCAACCCGCAGACCGAGAGAGAGGAATCGTATAGAAAATGAATAATGTGCAGTGCAACATCAATGTAGAGAGATAACACCCATGTATCAAAGTAACCTATGAGAGTCACTTTTGTTATTCGGATGCACCATCCCTCCCTCTCGCTCTCTCACACACACATACACAAATACCCTCATACTTGATGCATGCCAGACGAGCTGGCCTTGGTTTACAACACCCACCATCTCCGCAATACTAAATTGCAGTTACACAATACTGCAGAAGGTCGCGTGTTTGCCTCAGCACTGCAGCGTTTATGCTGACCCACTAACCCAGTTTGCAACGCTCTGTTTTTAATTAAGATTTCACTTAAAATTTATGCTTACTTAAACATTTGCCTTAAAAGCATTTAGTAAATCCTAAAATCAGTTTAGAGATGATCCGACCATATCCTGTTTTGACTGAATAAAATCAGAATCATTAAAGATCAATTTGAGTAGGCATTAAAAAAAGGACAATTTGTTCAGATGGAACGCAGAACACAAACAACAAAATCAATTGAGAAAATTTTTAAAAGATGATTGCAAAACAATAACCATGTGTTAATTTTCTTTTTTTTTTTAAGAGATTAAACAGAAACAGAACAGAAAGTACAAGAAAAAGAGATCCACAAGAAAAGAGAAACAAAACATGAATGCATCACAGAATCTCTCTCTCTCTCTCCGCCATCTTAGAATGGAGCAACACGCACAAAGCACGACTCAGCATCTTCACCGGCAACTGCTTCATCAGCACTCCCTCTTCCTCGCATACATCAAAAAGGGATTTTAAAGCGAGAGGCAGAAGGGACTTTTAAATGCAAGCAGTTTTACCATGTAGCTTTAACAAACACCTAATTTAAATGTATAACATAGCATTTTATTTATTGCCATCTGTTTGAGCACGCAAAACAATTATTGCTATTACAAACCACACAGAGAGATCATAGCTCTGTTTCGAAACCTTGGCCTTGATGCCTAAATAGATAGCTGCCTTATGTGAAATTACAAAATGACACTGTTCACAACTGATTGAGTTTAACTTTAGCGTGAAGATAAACTAACAACATTATTCAAAATACCTAGGCATACTTTACGCAAATATGAAAATTATCTCTTTTTTTACTCACCTTCATACCATCCAAGAGGTATATGACTTACTTTCTTCAAATGAACACAAACAAATTACTCGATATTAAAATGCTATCAACCTACCGTATTTGTAGTAATATTTGTTTTCATCATAAAACATGAAAGAACCAAAGAGATTAAAGGGTACTGACATGGCACCATAGCTGAATTTATTTTGCTGATCTGCATGTTTCCATGAATATGCCATTTATTGATCAGTAAGCTTAAAATTAGTGCTGGGCATAGATTTATCTCAAAATAAAAGTAATTTTTAGCATAACATGAGTTTTTGCTGTGTGTAATATATATATACATATATATATACACATATATATATATATATATATATATATATATATATATGCGCATATGTATGTATGTGTGTTTAAATATACATAATATTTACACACAGCACAAACTCATAGTATGCAAAAAATTACTTTTATTTTGTACAAGATTAATCTATGCCCAGCCCTACTTAAAATAGTAATAATTTTCTCTCAAAAATGTATTGTTTTTTTCAGAAGACATACAGTATCCATGTGGAGTCATTTGGATTACTTTAATGATAGATGGTTGGGTTTTTCTGTATTTACCATGCTGAGCACCATTTAGGAAAATAACATGATGGCATTTTAATATAAAATTATTAATTTATTATTAATTAATTATTAATTGACGGAAAAAAACGAAAGTAATATATAAATCTGGGATAGCATGAGGGTGAGTAAAGTGAACCGGTCCGATGTTCAACCAGGCCTAACCGATTTCCGGAGGAAATGACAGTCATACAGCACACAATCAGCCCTCAAGACCATGTGCGCACATGTGTGCGAGAGTGCATTACTGTTATCATGTGTTTAAGTACTGAAAACTGCTAAAGAAACAAAGCAGTCAGGTTTTATAGCTTGAATCTGCCTCAAGTTTAGCCTGTATAATCTACAGCTACAGACCAAATACGAAACATGCCATCAATCTTCCACACTTCTTTGTCAAATCTACTGCAGCTGTTCAGTCTTGAGCTGAAAAACAAAACCGTTTCGCTTAGACACTAAAACGTCAGCATCAAACCCAACAAGATCTTTAGGATAAGCTATTGTCCTAGGTTAAACACAGTATCAACACACAGTTTTAACCTACTTCAGAGGTATTCAGTAACCGTGAGGTAAACTGGTACTGGATACAGGTATCAAACCAGGCAGACAAAACAAACAAACACCATTAACCTACACCACAGCTAATCATTGTGGCACCTATGATTTATATCTGCAGACTGGTACAAGGAACTGAGCCCAGATCAGCACTGTGAGGTTGAAGCTAATTATCAATCACATTTATAATCATCAGAAATCACAGAAGTGTCATAAAACACAAGATAATCAGATTAAGCGCAGTACTACATCTATATTCATTTTACAAGTTTAAATGTAAAAACTTGGTAAGTAAACAACAACGTAATCTCCATACAACACTATTTAAACCACTAAAGCCTCCTATGATGGTGGCATGTTTGCACATATAATAAGATTTATAGATATGAAAACATGACCTGGGAAATGACCCATTAAACTGAATGTTTAAAGATCATTACATCACAACGAACAGGCAAAAGCAGTCATGTGGGCAATATTTGCATGGTTTTATTTTTTTTTTAGCTTGCCTGCAGCTTGTGTAAGTGTGAGACGGTAAAATGGTGTTACATTTCTCATTACGTAGAGGAATGGACACTAGTCGTCAAAAAGTAACACGCGCTGAACATCGACAGCTTATCGATTTTTTGATTTCTGTGTGGTGAAACACACACAGCAGTTGATAAGATAACTATGCACCTGCTTCCAGCGCTTGTAAACATATTGCTATTTTTAAAACTAAATAAAATAACTATTTAAAGCCACACAACATGTTTTACTGATGCAAGTGGTTTATCGCAATTGAGGAGTTTGGATTTTTGTCCAAATCTATGGAGAGCTTCTCTCCACGTATCATGATTATGTGCTGACCCACTTGGATCCATGCGTCTCACACTGATGATGTAATTCAGCCGAATGGTGGGATCTCAGGGGTTTAAATCCCAGAGCTGACTGTCTGTCCACCACCTAATCGAACCGAGACACGATCCTGGCAAGCAGATAAAAAACAAATACACACAACCTGCCGCAGTTGTGCTGCTTTCACGCACAAATTTCCATTATGTGGGTGCATTTAAATGACAAAGTGGCAGGCACTTTTATACAAAGTAACCTTGTGTGTATAAAGGTATACGCTTTATATGTATGTAGGTACTCACTAGGATTTTAACCTGCTAGTGTCATGCTCTACCAGTTAAGTGGCAGGTTCACTTATCATTGATTCCTATCTGCTTTGCTTAGCATGTCTGTTCTGGCTGTCCTGTTGGACCGGCTGTCCATCATGTTGCAGTCACGTCTCTTAACTTAAAGCTGCTGATCCTAGGCAGAACTGCACTGGTGCATAGCCACTCCCTTTACCTCAGGTCCATGCGAAATACACAACGTCCCACTCACCATCTGCACCACCCCACCAAAGAAAATGCTGTCACCCCCAAAGCAAGACCCGAGGAAGCCCCACCCACCAGCACACAAGGCAACAACAGTAACAACATTACAAACTTTAATACAAACTTTTCACACCTCAACCTGCAACAATTAGTCATTAATTTAGTGATTACTGCAAGATCACCATGAAGATGTGCTGCGTAGACCAAATTTACACACTAGGTCTAAAATGATTAACTAACCGCCCGTGCTTTTGTTCAAACTATTATATAGTATTATGGTAAAATGTGCGCCGGTAACGCATACTCATAGGGATTTTGTATTCAAATGAGTTGCTGATTTCGTTAAGCACCTCGGATGATCTTCATGTTCACGAGGCAATATGATAACATCGTAATACTATTCCACCAATATTTGACAAATACAAGTTTTAAAAAAATCCTTGACTAATTAAACCGGTTTAAATTATATTTTAGACGAGGTTTGCAGGTGACTGGTCGATTATTTCTATTAAAACTCTTTGTATGTGGAGTCTCGCGCGAACGCGTCACAGATGGCTAATAAATAAATAAATAAATAATGACAAGCTAATCTTACAGACTATATAATCATAACCTAAACACATCAAATTCTGCTAAATAATTGTATTCGGGTATAATTAAACACACAAAATAGCTGCTCTTTGTGATCGTCGCGCCATCTGCCTTTTCTCAAGGCTTTATGTTAATGAACGCGCTCGCGCCGCACACTCGTGACTGTTCCCTCATTCGCTCGCACATCCTGCAACAATAACCCCAGTTACCCGCACATAAACTACAGTTTCACTTTATATTACATTATAAGGATTTTCAACGGTTTCCCATCCACCGTTTCCGTTGTGGTAGATGAATTGTGAAAAGTGGGTTAGGCGGTCATCCACACACACAAAACACACAAACACGGTGATGCACATCCGCTCATTGCAAGAGCGCTAATTATCAACACAGACCAGCTATTTAGCAAACTGGTCTATTATAAAACTGATTTATTGTAGATATAACGGATGCAATTCTATATGAATTATGGTGTGTATGTGTGTGTCCCCTTATGGTATTTACCGAGCTGTCCGTCTGTGATGGTCAGGACGATATCATCCATCAAAAGATAGCGGAATTCAACATCATCCTCGACGCAGCGCTCCTTCAGGGCTCGCAGGATCTGGACCTGCGGGTATTCCTGGCTGATCCGACGGTCTGTGATAAACCACACCCGGGAGCACATGTTGTGGAGCTTGGTGTGCGGAACTTCGGATAGCTGCGACGAAGACACGAAACTAAAGCCACACAAAGACCTACGGCAGTTTTTTTACTTGTTTTAAAGAAAATTTAGTCTGACCAGAACAAAGACCCCACAAAAATTCGACAACTGATTATTCCACCTATGATTATTTTGAACTAACACGCGGTGAGAGGCTGCGATTTTGCCTCCCGAAAAATGATAACGAGGTCCCCCACCGAGGGGCAACGGTAACTGCCCCCGACGCGGTAGATCAAAAACCTCGCTAATTAACTCAGGTCTTATATCCCACAACTATGTACACTTTAACGATAAAACCGAAAACCGCAAAGAATTCGGGGAAAAAAGGCGGATGAGAGGCTGGATGTTGTGACGAGTGATGCCTCTGATGATCTCCGGTGCTCGCGCTTCTCTCAACACGCCTCGGCTTTTCCAGCACGCGCTTCGCGTTTACAACTCTTTCCCTCGCGCTCATGCACGGCCCGCAACGACCAATGAGGGACAAGGGCTCGAACTCACACCAACCAATCGCAGGTCAGGGTCCTCATCGCGGCAGCTTATGGAGCCAATCTGTGAAGAGAACAAGAGGAGGCTCGAGAGGTCCGGGGGCGCCAATGGGAATGAGGTAGAGGGGGAAGGGGGTGACGTTTGCGTGCGCGCGCTCGTGCTCATCTAGTTTTTTTGTGTGTGAGCGCGTGGCAGGAATTGCAGCATGACAGAAGGGGAGGGAGCGTCCGAGAGCGCGCACTGCTCCCGAACCGGTTCAGACCGGGCTTGGGGAGGTTTGGTTTGGTTTAGTTTGGATACCAACGCCTCTGTTTCGCTCACGCTACGTGTTGAAGCGGCAGAAAAGAAATGGTTCAACAACCCCCCCTCAGACACCCTCAAATGAGACTATGCATAAGTATATGCGCATAGAGAGGCGGGGGATGCCAGCGTCCGCAGGCGCATCCTTTGTGTAACTCAACTGACGGTTTCTTAGTGTCTTGGCAACCTTATAACAACAAAACACTGACGATTTTGTTATTGTAGGGGCAGATGTCGAATATGGGGCTAGCCTTTTTTGAATTTAGTGTCAATGTACAACCAGCAACCTTTTACATAGTTTCTTAAATCCGAAACATTGTTTCAGTGTATGTATGCATATAATGAAGCTGAACATGCCACTATAAAACGATCCACTTTTGCTATGTTTACACACAGAGAAATAGATGGAGAAGATGGTGGCATTAGATGTTTTTTTCTTGTTTGTTTATTTAACAGGTAGACGGTGGTTCACTTCACTCCTTTATAACACAATTATCTGTTTATAAATACAGACACATTTAAGCGGGGTGTAAATGGCCTTCATGTTAGGTTCCAAATAAATCATTTTATAGAATAAGCTGTGAAATGTCTGTACAGTTAAAAGAAATCCCCCCCGACACGGACATTAAAAGATGCAGTAAACTCCCATTACAGCCCAATGGACCATCTTGGCATAGCGCCAAATTCGGCTCAATACGTCCAGCAACCCCCAGCGTTAAGTTCCTTTGCCAATCAGCTTTCGAGAAATGTTTAGAAGGCGGTACCTTCATGGCGTGATAGCCCACTGATTATTTATTTTTCAATACGATATACATTGCATATCCTGAACAAGTGGTAACATTCTCTTTTAACCGAAATGTTTTCTATGTGATGGAAAAATAAAAATGTAGGTTTAATCAAAGCAACCCCACCATTTTAAAACAATGAAAACTGATAGACCCCAGTGATGTTGTGGGCGACGTGGAATTGATGTATACACAGTATCATTCTTAGTGTAAGATCATACAGTCAGTGCCACCCAGTGGATAATATTAGTATAACATTTTTAAACAATTTTTTTTCCTCAATCCGAAGCCTGCAGCCTTGGCGGTCGTGCTTATGACTTGCGAATGAAATGTTAAGTGAATGCACCAGGCTTGATGACGTAAGCAGCCCGCATATGCGACCTCCGGAGGCTGCAGCCTTCGGAATGAGAAACGACCAACATACCATAACAGAGGTAATATTCAGGACCAGAATTATAGGACCCTGATGTTTTTTAAAGCACCACATACCGAGCTGGAGACCGCAGTACACGAGGCTGAAGATTCAAGACCACGGCGTCATCTATTGGATGACCGAAACAATGCAACCAACGCATATTCCAAACGAAGTTTTAAAGGCCAAAAGTACTTTCTGTCGTGCTATGCAACTTTGTTGCCAATAACTTACATGCTGAGCTAAGTATTCACCTTTTAATCATTGAGAAAAAGAGAAAGTAATAAAATAAGGTACATTAACATGCAGAGATGTATAAAGTACTAGCGACCCAGACTTGAGTAAAAGTACAAGTGCTCTATCAAAAAAGTGACTTGAGTAGAAGTTGAAGTGCTCTTTAAGCACAGCACTTAAGTGGAAGTACTAAAGTATTAAACATGTTTTGTACTTAAGTATTGCAAGTAGTTTATTTTAAAATATACTACTCAAGTACTGAAAGTAAAAGTACAAGTATTGTGTAATGTAGTTATTAAAGAAAACAGTCAAAAGTTTGAATATAATATTGTTTATATTATTTCAAATGTTTAAGCTAAAGGACACTCACAATTCCTTTGGCTGTAGCAGGACTACAAGGACATGAATGTTCAGATAATTCAGATTAATTTAACTGATATGGCGATAGAGAATTCAGAATTAATGAAATATTAGTTGATAAAATGGTAATAGGTAAAGGTACAAGGTGTTTCATTGAATTTAGGTTTCCTTCTTTCGCGCACACTCGCCCTTTCTTGCGCATTCTCTCTCTCTCTCTGTCTTTCTCGCACACTTTGGTTCTCTCTTCGCTTCACATTTGTCCACAACCCCGGCTCATATTTGTGAGTGAGAGGGAGGGATGGGTCGCCCTTCACTATCTCCAATATTGGTTCAGACCACCATGTGACCATGATTCGTAACATTTGAGAGTAACGAGTAACTATGCAGCACATAAAAAATTTATTGGAGTAAAAGTATTAAAATCAAAGAAAAAATGTACTGAAGTAAAAGTGGAAGTAGGAGAAAAAAATTATACTTCAGTAGAGTACAGATACTGCCTTTTAGTACTAAAGTACAGTAGTCAAGTAGTTCTGCTTCGTTACTATACATCTCTGTTAACATGTTCTATAATTACAAATTTTATATTTATTGACCTCCAGTCCCAGTGGAAGGAGACTGGGCATATATCTCTGCAGAGGATTCACAGCACAACCTGAGGAATGGTAAATGATCAGAACACATGAGGACACACATGCACCCACACGTGATATAATACACATATAATATCATTCTTAATAATAGTAATATTCAAGTTACTGTTAATGTGTACTAAATATATTTTGATGCTTAGGCAACAAGCATTTTTAAAGAAACATTAAGAATTTTAATATTTGCACTTGCTGGGATAAGCTATTCAAATTCAACATTAATAAATCCTATTCTTCACTATTAGTGTTATACAGTTTCGGCAACAACAGCAACTTGCAAAAACGACACTATTAGAACGAATGTGTTAAAAACAACACATTAGTGTTGATTCTGGGAAAACACTATAAATGCGTTGTCCCAGAATCCGCCCATCTATGTGTTATTATTGAAACAACAAATTTTGTGTTACTTTTAACACAACTTGTGTTATATTTTAACACAAAATCAACACAGAATGACACATAATGTGTTAAAAGCTTAACGCACAAAGATGTGTAAAAAATTAACACATCCTCTAAGAGTGTATACATAACAAGGTCTCTAAGAAAGGATGTGTTAATTGTTTAAACACATTGTTTTGTGTTATGCCTTTTAACACATTCTGTGTTGACTTTGTGTTTAAATAAATAAAAGGGCAACACAAAATGTATTGTCATTCACTAGAAACAAAATGTGTTGTTCTAACACAACCGTTTTAAGAGTGTGGCGGTCATCAGATGGGTCATTCTACAGAAAAGGTGGAATTCGGGTGATGGAAATTTGCTTAAATGAACTTCTTTCAACATACCCAAAACTTCTTTAATAGCATTAATTAACTTGTCAAATCTATGAATCCGCAAAATGGGTATTTTTAACTTTTTTAATACATTTTAATAAAGAATCCATGAGTCGTTTATTTGTCATTGGTGTTACCTGTAATTTAAACAACATTAATGTTGATACTAAATATTTTTTTCTCATTACAGCTTGTGTATTTAGTTAAAGGTTGAGTAGAGGAATGATAACAGCAAAAAAATATTTATTATTAATATTTGTTTAATTAAATTCTTCATCTTTACCCAGCATTGTATGAAATTATTTGAATCTCAGTTTGACTTTTTTCTTTAAAACCAACAAAAACAAAAATATTCAACCAAAAAGGCTTTGATGCAAAGACTGAAATATCAACAATGTCTTACATCCCATATCAACAACAAAATATTACTAGAAAGTATAAGAAAATACATTCATAACACCAAAACACCATGTTTAACACCAATGGCACAATGTAACACCAATGACACAATTAGAATATAATAATAGATAATGAATATGATAAAACTTTCATAAAATGTTCCATCTTGTTTTGTTTTTATGCTTTTATGTTGGTCAGTTAAAGGAATAGTGCTTAGGAAGTACTCATTAGAGAAGTAACACTAATGACAGTAACACCAATGATGGTAACACCAATGACAGTTTACAGAAAAAAATAATATTTTAACAAAATGGCTGCCATTAGCCATGTGCTATTTCATCAGATAGTAACAATCACATATTTATTCAGTATAATGTATTTTTATGCAAAGATCTTAACACTTCCAGCTATAAAAAAAGAGTAACACTAATGACATCCAAAAAATCTTATCTCAAAATTCTTATATATATCATGATATTTTAGACAAATAATGTAAGACATCTCAAAAACCTTTTGCCTTCCTCCACTGCACTTCTTTTACTGACCTCTTGACCCATTAAAAACTTCAAATAGCTGATGCATTGTTTCAAAATAAAAGTGCTTTGGGTAGGGTAACACCAATGACATAAATTTGGGGGACAAATATTTATTTGATATTATTCATATTAATAGTGTATTTTTACCATTTCAGTGTTGTAGTAAATCAGGGTTAAAGGTACATGTAAATTAGATTTGTTTTATAAAAACATGGTTTTAAATAATAAGTTCACAGTTCAACTTCCATGTATGATCAAAGGGACAGGGCAATTTTCAGGACCTGACATTTTAAAAAAAAGTTTAAAAAAGGAAAAAAAAAGAAAATTAAATAAATAAACTCTCTCATCATTTTAAGGACAGTCTATCTTTATTAAATATATATCATTATGGGATCATTGGGTCAAATTAAATTAAGTGGTCTGCAAAAGCAAGGGACAAGCATTTCAACCTTTTTTGTAGAATGACCCAGATATGCTATTTGAATGAACGATTAGATTTCTAGCAATTTGCTTTGATCAAATGCTGAAATAATTTTTTTGATTGTAGAACGTACTGATAGTTACATCAAACTATGCAGCATGTTTTAAGATGGCAGTTTTTCTTTACCCCCACTGATCCAAACGTTAAATAAATGAAAAATTTATCTAAATAAACATTCACAATTGTCTGCAGATATTTGCATACATTCACTTTGTTTATTAGGCTTGTTGTGACTGATGCTTTTCAAGCACTTAAAGTACCTCTGAAATCCTACACTATGAAGGCATTTGGGTATAAAATAAAAACTGGTTAGTTCATTAGGTTTATGTTCAGTTATGATGAAATGTGTGTGTTTCTGTAATTTTTGTGAAATCGTGCAGTTAGGTAATAAATGACAAACATTTAAACTATTAAACAGAGCGATTTATTCAGTCATTCAAGATTGAAAAACTATACAGATATTGCTATACAGAACTATATAGATATAGCAACTAAACCTCAAAAATGTTTTGAACAGCTTATTGGTATTTTGCCACTTTCCAGGCAGACCAGTCTCATCCATCAAAGTACCTGAAACAGTTTTTAAGCCTGACATCTAGATATAAACTTAATAAAACTTAAGATCTATGAAAACATCTCCTTTGTATTAGTTTTTTATAACAAATACACACATTTAAATAAAAATGTGTGAATTTATTCTTGGTTATGAATGATAAATGGAATTCCTATTCTTCAAACAGGTTTGATCAAACAGTGTCTTCCTGCTAATACACTTTGATAGTCTAACATTTTCAGTCATAACAACCAGTCATATTGTGTAAACATTCACAGTGTTAATATCATCTGTCAAGGCCTAATTAACCTCAATGCACATTGTATTATTCTTAGGCAATTATACCTAATTTAGGAACTTGTACCCTGTGATGACAAAGTAAATGCAACATTTATTTCAAACAAGACATAATTAAGGGAACCTTTTAGAATTTTAAATTTAATCTTAAATTATGTTCACCATTCATTCTAAAACAATTCATCTCATTACTTTTTAAAAGATTCACTTTGTCAAAACGCACGAAACATTGCACGTCGAGGACACCTGATGGCCAACCTTTGTAATTACAACGCACACGCTCGAAAAAGTAGTGCTGTACACTGCACTGTATATTCAAGAAAGAGCCATCTTTCAGTACAATATTTGCAAAATATAAAGTGGGATTTTAAAAGTGGGACTTTTGTGCAAACAATATCGTAATTGACATGAGCACTACAAAATGTAACTCATTGCTTTGCAAAATATAAAGAATGCATTCCAAAAGTGGGGCTTTTGTGCAAACAATATCGTAATCGACATGAGCGTAAAATACAGAGACAACATAAATATTTTAGACACTTATATGTTCTTTGTGGACAGAATATCCATAATTCCTGCCATTTGAGGGCATATGTTTTTAAATAAACTGCATATTCTTGTCTACCTGTCTGGTACATAAACACACACCGTCATTCATACATTAAATCGCTGGCATGCATGACAATTCAAACTGCACATACAACAAATGAAACACAAGTAGCACAGTTTATAAAAAGAGAAGCCAGTTTTATCATAGTGACTAAATAGAACAGCTCTGTCGTACCCTAAACACTTAATACTTACATTAATAAATAATTCGTAGTAATTCATTGATTCTATTGCAGTGCATCAGACACAGATGAATGTGATCTACAGCAAGGTTAGGAAATCTGATCCTGGAGGGACACCATCCCGCAGAGCTCAGTTACAACTGTAAAGAGGAGGTTTCAGATTAGCTGGTTCAGCTGTATGACTAAAACTGTAGGGAGACTTTGCGGTATGGTGGCCCTACAGGAACAGAATTGAACGGCTTTGATCATACAGCATAAAGTGCAAGAGACAGTCCCCTCTGTCACATGACATTTCAGCTTTGAGGTTTTACGTTTTCTTCAAGATCCATCAACACATGGTGCTTGAAACCACTCCTATATCTTTCAACAGGATTTAGCTCAGTGTCAAATGCACCAAAACCTGCTTATCAAGGTCTTTATCATCAGATCAGTTGAAAACTACAAGCTTAATTCTAAGACCAATATAGGAGTGAGCAACATCTACATCATATTAAAATGTTCCAGACAGCAAAACTATTTACAAATTGGTCTGTTGATCATGTTATTGTTCTGCAAATAGTAGCTGTACTTCATCGTGTTGTTTTTGGGGTCATGATACATTTAAAAAGATCAGATATATCAAGGACATTATAATTATTTCAACATTTGATTTTAACAGTGTGGTGTCCAAAACAATACCATGTAAGGATTCTATTTACAGCTGACATCAATATTTTCTGTTCATGTCATTAGTCTCATTTCTTGACTTGCAGAACAACAGGACGCATGATGATGTTGTGACTGTCCGACTGTTTAAGTAGTGTTGTCGTGGTGCTTGCCTGCTGCACACTGCGAGTAACCGGTCCTTCTACCCTCTCCCTCAACCTTAAAGACAAACAGTCGTCTCTTCTGGGCTGCATCTTTACATCTCCAATTTTCTGCTCGATTTTTCTCCCCAAAACATGTACCCGAATGCCCGGTTCCTGAGAGTTCACCTGAGCAACAGAAGAAAGGACGATCTGCTTTGAAGCCAGCTGTGGCCCAAAGCTGCCTTTTAAAACAGGCTTGCATTTTTTACTAGGTTGAACAACAGATGTTGATAGTATGGTAGATCTTTTAAGCCTGTTTTCTTGAGTGCCATCGATTGGCTGGTTGATCGGACTCTTTGTTAATGTTTTTGGCCCGTGGATTGATCCATGTGGTTTTGCACTTGCGATTTGCCTGCGAAGGCTCCCGTTGTTCTCTTGCACTGAAACAATGAGGTTTCTTTTCTTACATTTCCCATTGGCTGGTCTCATAGGGCAGCTAAAAGCTACATGTTTCTTTAAGCTGGCATTATACGTGAACTCCCTGCTACAGTGAGGACATGCAAAAGACCCCAGTTCATTTTGAGCAAAGGCCTTTCTCCCCCCAGCAGGTCTGCCCTTTTGCATCAGCTGTGATTTCTTTCTATTCATAATTTTTATTTTTATTTTAACTGGTGATTCATGGAGGGTTAGCTTTTTCGGTTGTCCAAACTTTTGAGAAAGATTCTGCCTACTGTTGACCATCAAATGGGGCGATAACACCCCATTTTGCGCTTTTGCAAACTGCTTAAGTGGTATAGGGTTTTTCTTAGGAGTATAGCGCTTTTTGTCGCTAGCATTAGCACAAGCTAAGATGTGCTTGTGCAGTTCAGGCATGTTGTCAAAGCTATTGCCGCACTTTGTGCATCGAATGGCCGTGCTGAAGGTCTGAGGGATGTTGTGGGTGGTAAAGTTTGTAGCTGATGCCGCTGTCGTCCCAGATAGTGTCCGATTGTGGTACGGGAACGGAGGCGGTTTGAAACTCGGGTAATGTTGGTTAATGCCTAGTCGTACATCTGGGCCTTTTGGTTTGACCGCTCCAGACGCCATGATTTTTATTGTCGTATACAACTCTTCGGTAGAATTCAAGTCATCTTTTTCTCCTTTTGAGGTTATGTTGTCAGATTCTTGTTTTACTTCTGTGATGGAAAGGTCTGGATAGATGTCAATTTTGGGATTGTTATGATTTTCAGGTCTTAATTTGCCATGCACAACCTCAGTGTGTGAACACTCTTGACCGGGGTGAAGATCTCGCTGATGCTGCTCCAAGTTGCAGAGGAAAGCAAATTCTTTAGAGCATGTTTCACAGACATAAATTTTACCAATGCCATGATAACTGGAACGGTGCTCCAGCAAGCCTTTGTCACTCTCAAACAACTGCACACAAAATTCACATTTATAAGGCCACTCTTTGGAGTGTTCACTTACATGTTGACTGAGACTCTTCATAGACTGAAAGGGACGGTCACAAACATTGCACATAAAGTTTTTGCAAAATGGATGCAAGGGAGATGACTCGTCTTCAACTTTGTTGTCCTGTTCAGAGTAATCAGAAGTCTGTACATTAGTATTGGCAGGACAGACCAAGTTATCCTTCACCTCTTCTTTGCTCTCTTCTTTCACCACACTGATGGAGCCAGTAAGGGTAGTTGTGTCATCTGTAGGGCATGAACACTGCTCTGTGGGTGAGGACTGTGCAGCTAACATTGGAGTGGAATTTTCATGAGTGGTGTTTGGACTGAGCGTCGTTGGCTGAGGTGTGACATAAAGGTCCTGCTCAACTGTTGCATCTACGGGTAAGTTGTCGGAGAGACAATTAACAGAATTAGCTTGAATGCATGGTAAAATGTTTTCAGTAGATTGCAGTGCAACAGTATATTCAATCACAACAGTATTTGGAGGAAAAGTCAAGGATGTGATGTCTGATTGGGTAACAGACAGAGAGGGAGAAAATATTTGTGCATCGGAGGCTAATAAAGAGTCTACAACCAGTGTTCTTTGGGCTAGTTCACATAAAGCAGGATCTGAGACCCACTGAGGGCCTTGTAAACTCAGTGAAGGGGCTGCAGGTATAAGGGTGTGAGTCATACCTCCAGGAGCAGAGGTCACCCAGTCAGGGATTGTCACGTTTAAATTACCCTGTGAGAAATGTACAGGATTATCGGTGCAGTCTTCCACAGTGCTTTTGGGTGGCAAAGTGTCAGATACAAAGAGAGTGGAGCAAAGAGTCTGAACTTCCTGACTGGGTTCCACTGTGGAAGTAGACAGAAATGACACAAAAGGGGGAGGTGAAGAAGACAGGTCTTGAGGTGGAGGGGTTGAAGGAGCTGAGTGGATATTGTCAGGAGCAAGTAAAGCAGGGGTTGGCTGGAGTGATGCAGCTAACTTAAACAAAAGATTTTCAGAGTTTGTTGGGCCTGAATCAGGAAGGGCCATGACTGCAAAGTTTGTTATGTCAGGAGTACCATCAACAGAGGGAATGTCTACACCACCACACTCATTCGTAAGAACCTTCTGAAGCATATTAGAGTTGGGTTTACTCTTCCTCAAAGCAGGATGAGTAAGGTAGGCTAAGTCACAATCTAAGCTCTTTCCACCAATACTTAAGTCTAAAATGGACTCTGCTAAGCCCTCACTGTGGTCTATCTTACCCATAGAGTTGGAGAGATCCAATGGCTGTTGATTACAGGAGTTTCCACCAGTACAGGAGTTCCCGCCCGTTCTTGATACAGAGCAGTCTAATGGCAAAACTTGTTGCTCCATATTAAGTCCATTAGAGTTGTCTGTGGTTGGGTTCAAATGTCCAATTTCATCATTGCCAGAGAAGCTCAACCCAGGGGATGTAGGGTTCTCCAACTCTGAATGAATGGTTTCTGCAATATCAGGATCTGTCATGACATTATCTACACTCAAATCAAGGCTTTGCTGCGGAGAGCTTGGAGGGGACATTGTCCGTCTCTTAAATCTAGTTGAAGCAGGTAAAACAGTCAAAGATAATGGAGGGCTCAGGTTCTGGCCATCAGCAATAAGTGCATATGATGGTTTACCACCATCCTGGTTCTGTAAGAGCTGTTTAAGTTTGGGAGACAGATAGACAGTTTTTTCCTTGTAAAGGGCAATAGTCTCAGTGGATTGGGGTTGTTGAGCAGCAACCAGTGCAGCTCCTGATGTAGAGGACAGTGACAAGGACAAAGACGATGATGAGGTTGTTAAGATAGATTCAGATTCCAATTCGGTTTTTATTTGTGGGAGTAAAGGTGGGGTAGATGTTCTGCGTTTGGTGGAGGATTGCCCAGACAGGTCAAAGGTCAAACTGGAATTATTAGCTTCTAATTTAAGAGCCTGTGTAATATGAGCAGGACTTATGATAACAGCATTAAGCCCTATCACAGCAGAGCCCTCAGAGTTCATCTCAAGCACATCGCAGTTACTTACAGCACTTGTCGATACAATTTTGCCATCTATGTAGAAGCTGAGATTCTCTGAAATGTTACTTGAAATGTCAACCATGTATTCCCTTTCCTGACTGATGTTCTCTATAGACTGTGAGTCATGTGCTGGTTCACCAAGCTGCTGTCCATTAGATTCTTGTGTGATTGTCACATTCTTACAACGCACTTTAGGAAGAAGATGGCGCTCATGGATCCTGCGCTGATGTCTCCTTAGACTGGTATGAGTCCTGAAGGCTTTTTTGCAGTACTTGCAGATGTTTGAGAGTTTGCCATCGTTGTTTTTACTAGAGGGATCCTTCTGTTTACTATCAGCTGTATTGCACATGCCTGGGTTTGGGTTTAGTAGAAGCTTGTCATCTTTAGATGAAAGGTTGGTGCTCAAAAGTTCACCACTGCCAGACACATTCTGACCGACAGTGCTGGTGGTGTTTGAGAGATTTCTGTTTCGGTTGTCGTGTCTTTTCTCATGCCTCCGGCGACTAAACAATGTACTGAAGGTCCTTCTGCAGCGACTGCATTTATACTGCTGTGTGTGGCAGGTTGCTTGAGCATGAGTTTGCATGTGACGTTCCAGGCCTTGACTACTCGTAAACCGTCTCTTGCAACGAGGACAGGGCAATTTAAGGGAACACTGGACATCACCATCAGGTCCAAGGTCAACTTTAGTGCCATTTAAAGACATGTCAGTCCTATAATCCTGTTGCATAGTTGCAGCACTTGCTTGACCTTGATGAGCTAGGCTTTGATTTACAACAGATACAGACGGGCTGGTGTTCTGGAATAATTGGATGTTCTGTTTGTCTTTGCCATCCATCTTTTCATCTCTTTCTCCCTCTATGCCTCCAACTACCTTATCCTCTTTTTGCTCCATAATGCTGGCAAGTGTTGCTTTGTCAGAGTGGGTAGATTGAACCTCAGGTTGCAGGAGAAAATCAGCTGATTTTTTACTAGGTCTCTCCTCTTCCAAATCTAAAACATATAAACTTGTCTGTGACACACTTAAGACTTATTATTTACAATACTTGATTCATATATATTCACATAATAAGACAAAATTTGAACTTACTGTCATTTGCTTTCCACATCTCTGTTTATCTGTCCTCTCTGGTCTTTATTCTTGAGTATTTAGCTGAGGACTCCTGTTGGCTCATAAAAAAAGTGAATACAGTTAATCATCCGAATAATCATTATGGGATAACATGAGAATGAAGCATTATATTATTAAATTATGAATACCAGTAAACAGTATATTTACAGTGTAGAGTTTTTTATTATGATCTTAACTCTTTCCCCGCCACTGACGAGAGAAAATACTTCCCTGCCAATGTCAAGTTTTTCCGGCAATCCGTATTTCCACTATTATACACAAGGTGGTGCACTTACCCAACTTAAAAAACCCTGATGCAACCCCTTAGGACAAACAGTAAGAAATCCGTGTATATTTTGATCATCGCTCTGAATCTGATCTCTATCAAAAGTTCTTCACAAAAATGCAATTATCTCAGCTTTTTGCTCAAAATTTTGTATTTTTTAAGAAACCTACCCATATTTGGGAGGTGATAAAAGGAGAACAAATAAACGTAAGATGAAACTGTTTTTTTTTTTAAGTTTGAAAGCAGAGGTCTTTCATTTAATATATTGTATGTTTATATATTGAAAGAAGAACATTTTCTGGAAGGCATTAAACCTTTGTGAAAATCATAAAAATGCTGGCGCTGGCCACTTAAAAAAAAAAAACGCTGGCGGGGAAAGATGTACCAGTACCAGATAAATAACAAACATACGATTACACAATTTTTACATAACTTTTTATAATATTCTAATAGTACTTGTCAACATATTAACCTTCTTAGACCTGTTGTGTCCACATACGTGGACATTCAATTTTTTGTTGTTTGCACCATAATACCTCATTCTGTGTAACTGGAACCTGTTGTACACAAAGGTGGACAATTACACTACATCATGTTCAAAGAAAAATATTTGGTTATTATATTTATTTGTTCTTCCTAACTCCAAAATAACTGGAAGAAATCTAAAATGCAAGCCAAACCAAAGCTCGGGTTTTAGGGGGTTAAAGCAGAAATATGAGATCTACCACAAACCCCTTACTGTGCAAGTTAATACCCAAAAAACAAAGAGTGCTTTTCTATTTCTAAAAACATAACATGTACAGGGTGTGTCAATCACTACGTTTACATGTACACCAATAATGTGATTATTTCCAGTATGGTGCATGACAAAAACACATCCACACTTCAGTTAGTGTGGTATAGATGTGATTAAAGTGTTTATCTAGCATACGCCATGTTTTAATACGATTATACTTGCTGCGTTTATGACCTTAATAGCATTACTTTGATCAAAGCATTGTGTTTACCTGAGATGAAGTGTTATTGCAATATTTCCAAAATCTCACTATAATTGTATTATGAGGGCACATGTAAACGTAGTCATTGTGTTGGTTACTCTCATAGTTGTGATAAATGTAGGCACATACAAATAACTGCTGTGACGCATACATTTCTTTCTCTGTTAAATTTGCACACAATATTTTGTTACGTTTGGCTACTGAAAAAAAAACACCAAGTTATGCAATTTATCATCCATCAACATGATTAAAAAAATATGAATGGCCCAGTCTTACAGTAATATTTTTAGATTTATACAACAAATACCCTCAATTCTGCAGGGTGGTGGTTATACACCCCGTATGTGAAAACCCAGCTAAAGTCAAGTTTTTGTGATTTATAAATTACAGTCCACATAAAAAACATCCTACATAATGTAAAGAACATCTGTGAAAATATAACCTGGATATATTATATTGACTGAGTAGGTCATGTCAAAGGTTTAAATTAAAGTAAAAGCAATGATTGAAATCAAACTTTGATGCTCCTAATTGTATAATTAGCCTGGACTTTAGCCTGGACGGGGTCATATATGATATCAAATTATCCTCTGTACGTCTAAATGGTTAAACTGGTGGTGTTATGATGACTCACTCCCCATTCCTATACTGAACGACAATCTAGTATCAGTGTTGCAAAATATGTTCATATGTATTGCTCAAGACAAACATAGAGCCCTGCTGAGGTTCATTTTTGTGTACCACATGTCTACCTGCAAAACTGTGGGGTCACCTAATAACATAAAAAAATAATCTCAAATTACAGGCATGCAGGTCACTGAGGTGTCAGTGAAGGAAACAGACAAAATGTTTAGTACCATGGCACCACGTATAGACTGACTAATCTGAGCTAAGGGTTATTGTCTGGCATGCTGAAGACATAACGTAATGCGCTCATAACTAGCTGCCGCATTTCCATTATAAATAGATTTACAATACAGGGGGCGTTTTAATATCATAGAGGCCTATATAAATACAGTAAACGTGTTTGCGCAAACAACAATGCAACACAAATATATGATATGTTTTCTGTAGCTTAGTTGGTAAAGAAATGCGCAACGCAAAGGTCATGGGTTCGATCCCAGGAAACACTTATGACAAAAATGTTTAGCTAGAATGTTTTAGATAAAATGAATAATTTTAGATCAAATGAATAATGCTAATGGTTAGGCGGGTAAATCGGTTAAATCCGATAAATATATTATATGGTACTCATGTTGCGGGCGTCAGCCCCTTTAAATAAGACAAATCCTTCTGGGCGCAGGCAAGGAGGTCACGGTCACCGAGAAACATTTTATGTCAAAGCTCGTTCGTTTGTTGCGTATCGTTAAAAATTGCTGTGTTTTGAGGCGTTATTACTTGCATAAATTGAAAGCCACAAAAATGCAAACTCTGTAAAAAAATACAGACAAAAAAGAGATTTTACGACTGTGAGAGCCAATCTTTGTGACATTATTTTCATAATCTATGCTCTCTGATCGCGTTATTAAATTGCCTGTACATGTGCATTGCTTACCAGCTTTGTTGTGACGCCTCGCTGCTCTGAGTCTGCTGGGCACGCGCAGGACTGTGGGTGCTGCAGTCGCTCGCGCACTGCACGGCGGCCACACAGCCATATTGGCACTGCGCATGTGCGAGATTTCATGCACCTGTATCGTAATATGTATATTTTTATTTACACTACTGTAAATCTCTTATATGGTAATTTTAGCAAATTGATGAGAGAACACACGACTTGCTGGTGTATTATTTCACCCCATGGGCGATGATAGCCCACATGGTGCATTTACATTACATTTACATTGTGGTGCACATATTAATTAAATTTAATACTACCCTACATCTAAAAGCTACAAGCTGGCTGGAATCTACATTGGATTTGTATAATAATGTAACCAAATTCAATAAAGCTTATGCAATAAATGCAATAAAGAGCTAGAAGACTTGAATGGTAAAAATGTGTGCTTTATTGCCAATTGTTAGTTTGTTTGTACTTCTGTATGTACATTTAAGATATTTTAATATCAATTCAAATATTTCTGTTCATTAATTTGCATAATTTTAGAAATACCCATGTCGGTCTAATATTTCTGTCCAAATCTGGAAATTCAAATTCTTGTAGTAATTATGTTTGACCACTAGAGGTCTCTGTGTTTCAGTGAGTTAGACTGGCTTTTGTGTGTTTTGCGTCATTCTATGTATGTGTATGTTTTTGTGCTTTTATGTGGGAACCCAAGTCACAATTTTGGCTAAATAGATGTGGGAACCATCTCTGTTTGTAATAATACAGGGCTGAATCAAGCACATGTTTATACATTTTTGTAAACTTATTTTAAAATATAGAATAATTCAGTAGATTTTTGTAGACAATTGTTGTGTATTTTGAAATATATTTCAAAATATTTTTCAAAATATATATTTTCGAAGTATGGGATTAGGTTATAGTATATTAAAATACATGCTAGTGTTATGTGAGTGTTTAACCTTCAGCAGATCAACCCAGTCCAGTCATTTACTGGTACTGCGTACATAAACTCCCCAGAAATGGATCAACACTGAGATTGAGTGTTTCACAGGGCCTGAGGAGTGCCCAAAACTGTGAGAGTGTGTCTGAGGTAAACATGAGCCATGCTGTCTGGACAGATTAGCTTTCCACCACTAAATACACACTGTGATACACTCTTTTATCTGCTGTACTTGTATGTTATACACACAGAGGGAAAGTTAACAAAAGGTCAAAGTGCATGGGTTTCTGGTAGCACATGGTTGTACCCACACCACAGTCATGGGTTCGATTCCCCGCCCAGGGACACAAAAATCAATCATGCCTTCGAATAAAAGTCACTTTACAGAGGTCGCACCACTAGGCGGCCATGCTAAAATGCCTCCGGGCAATCATTTCAGTCATGCAAGACTAAACTCCTAGGGGGAAACAACACAACATATTTGTTGTTATCACTTCCCTTTGATAAATCGCTTTGATGTTTTTCCTCGCTTTTGTAAGTCACTTTGGATTAAAGCATCTGCTAACATGCCTTAATAAATGTAAATACTGACCAATATTAAATCTGACATAAACTTGATTTATATTTTTACAGAATGTTCTTTACATTATGTAGGATGATTTTAAATAAATAAGAAAAAATGCCTTAGGCGGGCTTTTTTGTACTTTTAGCATTTGTGTGTCACATCCAGGCATAAGTGGGGTTTTTTGCACTTCTAGCCTTTATTCTGTACGTTCATTTGAGTGTGCATGCAAGTATACATGTAGACCTGTGCTGGTCAGGAAATGTCACTCTCATTAGGAATGTACCGGATTCATTGTATGACAAACATACTCACACTTACACACACTAGTGTTATAGAGCTCATGCTCCAAGCAGGACGTCAAAAAAGGGTCTCCCACTAAAAGAGTCCATTGTTCACAGCTAAAGAGAGAGAGAGAGAGAGTGGCTGGGCTACTGCCTAAAACCACATTCAAACACATAACCATATGCACTCCCACACAAACATACAGTCAAGAGTGAACACTAAGAGGCTGTTTTACACCTGGTAATAAGATGTGTTTTGAATATCTAAAAAGCCCTTACATAACATGTACAAAACATTTAGCAGCGTATAGTCTGTGTCATTTTATACCCGTAATTTCTCCTGCTTGTGTTTTATCAACTCACCATCCCCTCAAAGTAATCAGGACAGAAGCAGTAGTAAAGTGGAACAAAAGCAGGAAAGTGGACAAAAAGTTGGATTTAAACCCCAGATGTGAGCAGGATTGTGTTTTTTTCGTCCACTTGTGAGCCGATTGACCAAAATGCATCTGGTACACAAAGCTTTGCATCATTATTTACTTGCTTATAAAAGTTATAGAACTTAGTATTTAAAAAACTTCCAAATATATTTTTATATAATATCTTTTAAATCAGATTTGTGGTTTAATATGCCAATTATCATTAAAAATATAATCGGACAAAAATAAGCTAACTACAAGTTTACACCTTTCTGTGTTCATTCATGTGGCATCACTGCTGTAAAGTTGAACTCAATTCAGCACACAGATGAAATTACATTGTTCAGTGAAAAAATAGATAAATTTAATTCAATTTTTCATAATAGAATGTGATAATAAGCCAGGAGAACATATGAGGAGCAAAGATACAAAGGCCTCTAAAGGCCACCTGCATCAAAAATGAGATAATTACATTAATGCTCCACTCAATCCCAGACTAAGCTTATTAAAAAATACCGGTTGTTGGCGGATCCATTAATAATATCATAAAAAGTGCTTATTTACAAGAAAACAAGTCAGACGCACTTAGAGGGTTTTGCATGAGCCATTCAAATGCTAACTATAACTCACCAAACGAAGTTAATCACTTTTAACTTTTAATTTGTTATAGCAACTCATCACTAGTGAAGATGTTAAAACAGACAATATGATTGTACTGATAAGGCAGAATATTTTTACAGTTCACATTTAATGCCAGAATTCACTTTTCTTAGCTATTTTTGCAAATAGTTTTTATAGGACGCTCCAACCTATTTATTCCCAAGTTCATTTAAATTCACGTTCTTTTTAATCCCATTTTAACCCCTAGTTAGTGTGTAATGTTGCTATAATAGCATCAATAATACCTTTAAAATGATAAAGCTCAAAATTCACTGCCGGGCAATATATTTTTTCTTTAACAGAATTCGCCTTTCAAAGCCTACAGTGAACGACACCTGTCTGGCCTACCATAGATGTGTATAAAGGCTAGATGTCTCGCCTGCGCTGCTGGCCAATTGAGTGAAACGTCTGCATTTGGCGACCACAGGGCGCTTGCTCACTCGTAGCATTGTGTTCAATGGCGCAGGGACATCCAAATGACCACAACTTGCTCAATTTTTTACCGATTTTCAAACGGTTTGGTTTGTTATAAACGTCAGAGATGTACCTATGACACTGCATACTAAATTAATAATTTTCATGAATCATGTAAAAGCATCCAGAATTATAGCCACGTTAATAATGTTTGTAAGAAACCAAACCGTTTGAAAATCGGCAGAAAAGCGAGCAAGTTATGGTCATTTAAAAGTACCTGCACCATTAAACACAATGCTAGGAGTGAGCGAGCTGTCTGAGGTAAGATGGCCACCAGGGGATACATTAGAGACTCCGCTGTAACACATCTAGCCTTTATACATATCTGTGGACTACAGCCCTCTACTTCCTGCTTTAATGAAGTCAGTAGAACAGTTTTTTTTTTATTAAACTCCGCCCACAGAAATATGTCGCCATCTAAGCTAACGTCAAGCTAAGCTGCTATAGAATCACAACACACTAAACAAGCTACACAATCAGAACTCGATACGTATTTCTGAAGGAGGGACTTCAAGGAAGACATAAGAACAGGGAAAACAGCGGTATAGAAAAGTAAATTGTGTGGAAAAATACCACTTTTTTAACACGTGAAACATAAACACATATTGCGCACTGTAAACACAATCAAACCTTCAAACGGGACCTTTATGTTTCAGTCATTGCGTAATATATCTGTTTGCCTGTTTGAACTTTCTTTACAATAAGTGCCACTTGCTTTGATATTTTGGCATTCATTCATGTTTTTAAATGTGGATTTGAACACTTTCGCAGCCACAGTTTGAGGCCCTTAGCCTTTATTTATCAGAGCTCAGTCACTTCACATGCATATTTACAAAAATGCTTTTATACATTGACTCTCATTATCTCTTGCTCTTATCTCAGCTATTTCCTGAGGGATTAAGACAGATAATGTGTGGCTGTTTGTTTGTGTGTAAGACAGAGAATGCAGGGGCGTATGTGTGAAGAGCTGGAATGTCATGCAAAATGGGTCCAAAAAGTAAACACAGATAAACACAGACAATGTTATCTCTGATCCATTGTAGCACAACCACACATTATGGAAATGTAACATTTAAACTTTTTTTATTGAAACAGAATGAACAATAATGACAAAAAATACCCCAAAAACAGTTTTTAGAGGTCTCCGGAACTGCAAACATGGTGTAACAAACTATAACCAGAAATCTGGCAAAAACATTATAGAAAACAGCAAAACATCGTAGCAAACAGTTGCAGTGTCGAAAGCCCCTTCTTATGAACATTTACTTTTCAGTATTCAGTGCACTAATTACTGATCTCGTAGGAAGCCCAACATAGCAAAGTTCTAAGAACACACGTAAGACACATAATAAACTTTAGCGTAAAATCCCAACACTGACACAGAGAAATGCATACTGACTACTGTAAATCATGCGAGATGTCTGAAAATGACTGTATACTGTTAAAGAAAGCACACTACAGGGTGAGGAACAGATTTTGTCTGCTAATGCCAAAAGCAGCTGTGCGCTGGAGCTAATCTGATAGTAAGTCACTTTTGGAATGGGTGACAGTTTTGAACACACAAGCAAGTCTCTTTTTTATTAATGCAATTAAATTAAATAAAAAAATGTATGCAAAAAAACCCTAAACTTATATGGGAGCCCTAATGTGTTCGCTCTCCTTAACAAATACTTTAGATATATACGCTTGAGACGTTTTATAAAAATGAGTCAGACAGATCAACACCAAAACATGTCCTCAGTATCTGCCTATGACAATTTAACTGTACATAATGCGTCATTCTCTTTGGACACCTTTGCATGAAAATATTAAGAATTGAAATCATATCCTGCAGTGGCGGCCGATGACTTCTTTATTCGAGGGCGCACAATGCGAAGTTCGTCACAACATGTATGTAATCCGTCATGTTTGTGGTTCGTAATTTCAAAATATGTGTTCGGCGCGTCAAGTGAACCTGTGTGCATCACGTGTCCCGTCAAAACAAGTGCCCGCTGCAGACGCGTCCAAAGGGTTTATGATAAAAGAGAAGATCGCATTTGCCAGATACTCACATAATCTCATGCACAATCAGAGTTTACTGTTAAGGGAGTGTCTTGCGTTTATTCTGTGAACGTGAGCGTCTCTTTTATCATAAACGGTTTTGACACGTTTGCAGCAGTTGGCACCCATTTTGACAAAACACGTGCTGCACATGGCTCACACGACGCAACAAACACATATTTTGAAAACACGAGCAACACACATGACACATATTTTTAATTTGCGCCCCTCTGAAAAGCAGATGATATCCTGGATCAGCTTCGTTTTGTATTTTGTTAAATATTTTGACAGGTGAAGAGATTGTGGAGTTTTCTTGTATGATATTTACACTGGAATAAAAAAAAGCTTTTGCTTGCAAACTCACAGTTAGCTTGACCACATACACACGTCTCTTGTTTACATTGATATGCATTTTAAAATGTAGATACACTAACTTCCTGTGGCCTTTAGGGGGCATAAATGGGGCTACCAAAGCTAAATAAGGGGAGATGGGGTAAATTAGGAGGTTGAAGAAGGGTTAGGGAGGGAATCCTTATGAATTGAAATGAGGATGCGAACTCTCCTGCTCTCCCTTATAGTCCTGGATAGTGCAGCTAGAAGAAAAATAGTTCACAATCAGAACATCCAGAATTTCCTCTTTTCTTGCTGTCTTGCGACTTTCTTTTCAGGGTCTGGGAGAGAAAAAAATAAAAAGATTATCAACAGACACAATTTTGTTTTACCCATGCATTAGGCAACAAAGAAACAGATAACATAATAAAAAGAAACAATGTGTATGAATAGGTTTGCAGAGTTGCATTTCAAGGAGGAAGTGTGTGATTTCTGTGCAACAACCTAACAGAAGAGCAAAACAGCTATTTTTTTTAATAAATATTTTGATTGACACCGCACCTTCCATTGGTCATCAGACAGATAGACCAACACCATACTCAAGCCAGTGGTTGAACAAACATGTTTTTGCATCATTTGGTTAGGATGCTTAAAGGTGCAGTGTGTAAATTTTAGAAAGATCTAATGACAGAAATGCAATATAACCTACATAACTATATTATCAGTGGTGTATAAAGACCTTATATAATGAACTGTATTGTTTTTATTACCTTAGAATGAGATATTTGTATCTACATAAACTGCGGGTCTCCTTACATGGAAATCGCCATTTTGTGCTCCCATGTTTCTACAGTTGCTCTAAACAGACAAACTGCTGTACAGAGCGCGCTTTGCCAATATTGTATTTTGTCTTAGACAACGACATTTTTGTCCTGTGGCGGCTACTGTAGCTTCTCTATCCGTTTCGGTAAACGGTGGACTGAGCTGTTGGTTGCAATTCACAATCTCACTGCTAGATGCCGCTAAAATCTACACACTGCACCTTTAATCAAACTAATCATATGCTTGCTTTAAAATAACATGTTATTGACACGCTTTAGGATAATCAGGCCTACCTAACATAACAATAACACTGAAAATATGACACACCTCAGCATTAAATATTACGTCTACTAAATTATACTTTAATGGGTTATTTATTTGCAGTTTATTTGTTTGTTTACTGGGAGAAACTATATTAGAGACACATATACCATAAACATACTGATATCTTGCAATACACTGCTTACTTTGAGTGACAAGATGATTTTATCATGTTAAAACCTAATGGATTTATTTTATGTGATTTAACAGTGAGTGGCTAGATTAAATTTATTAAAGGCGGAGCACACGTTTTCTGAAAAACGCTTTGGAAAAGAAAATCTGTCCGACTACCAAGACACACTTGTAGCCAATCAGCAGTAAGGTGCGTGTCTACTACTGGGTTATTTTTGACCCATAATGGGCAAATATTGGACAGAACACATGCTGGGTTAAAAAATGACCCAATGCTGGGTTAAAAATGACCCAATTTGGGTTGTTGTTGTTGTTATGCAACAACAGGGTATAATAACCCAGCATTGGGTTAATTTTAACCCAGCGTGTGTTCTGTCCAATATTTACCCATTATGGGTCAAAAATAACTCAGCCATCTTTAGAGTGTAAATTATATCATTGCCTGGGTTGAGTTTGTGTGGGGCGGGTCTATCAAAAGAAAATCCAAATTCTATTGGGGTAGGGGTGTGTTTGTTTAGGTGATTTCAAATGTCAACATTGGCTTTCAGAGATCATGCATTTAATAAGGATTATAAATTGAACAATTACAGCACAGACAACAGACGACTCTGGGCCCAATCTGCATCGGATCCAGGCCGAATCACTGGGGCTCCGGCCCACAGTCGTCTGCTGTATAGAAAAAAATGCCCTCTTGTTTTTGAGGCGTCTGTTTCTTTGCAGGTCTACGGCATAGAAAACCATTTACCTTTAACATGCAAAATTCATTTTACCCCAAGGTAATTGTGTAGAGAATATATTATAAAACGGCTCGTTCTGGTTCTTCATTCTGATTGGTTGAAACGCGTTCTAAGCCGTGATAAAATACCCCGGTAAACCCACGGTTCAGACCGCATCACAAGTATCACTTCGCCACTGTTGCTGGCTGCGTACTGATTTATGAAAAAAACACCTCAGTCTTTAATCATTTTTTTTTATTTTTCTACCTATGCCCAATTATGGCGATATCCAGATAAATGTCAATAAATAAAACATTTCGTCAATAAAGAGAAAACGTTCTCTGAGGTTTTCTTTTTGTCTTATTGATATTTCCGCTATTATCCACAAGATGGCAATCTTACCCAACTTAAACACTGAGGCATTCACTCGACACAACAGCGTTGTGGTGGATTTAGCGTGACGTGTGTTTTGATCAGGCTCTGAATCTGATCTCTTACAAAGTTCTTCACAAAAATGGAATTATCTCCGCTTTTAGCTGAAAATTTGAGAGGTGATAACTGATAAGACAACAAATAAAGGTAGGATGAAACGTTTTTTGATGTTGTTGGAAAGCGGATGGTCTGTTCTTTCATTTGATATTTTATGTATATTTAAATAAGATAATTATTATGTAAGGCATTAAAATAAAAATGGGTGGCAACTTAAAAAAAAAAACGCTGACGGGGAAAGAGTTAATCATGCTTCCAAGCATATTTGATCATCACTTCAACAGTTGCACGATATAAATGTTAATGTATATTTTAGATGAATGTTGATATATAAAAATAAACATCACAGTCTTTAATCATATTTTCATTGCGCCTTTGCTGCGTCTGTGTTGTTTGTGAACTGCGCTCTGTTTCAGTCACACTTGATTCTGAGGAACTACTTTGTTTGGCGGAAGAGTAATATTTGTACTAATATAATTACAACTTATTTGTGTTTTAATTTATAAAATCCCGCTAACGTTATGCATATGAAGTAACCGTTTTATAAACGCAATAAACCCCTCGAAGCGTTGGGTTACCAGTGCATTTCACAACAGCCAAGGGGGCCTTAGGCACTCCGCTTCGCGTCGTGCCTAACAACGCCCCCTAGCTGTTACAAAATGCACCGGCAACCCACTGCCTCTTGGGGTTTATTGCTTTATTAGAGCACAACCAGCATAAATAAAAGAAGTACTTACGAGTATTGGCCCATTCTCCTGACCACCAAGATGATAACAGCAATGACAACAATAACTGCGATCAATGCACCGATTACAATCCCCGCCAACTGTCCTGTGCCCATAGCTGGAGAAAAGAGAGATCAGATCAACAACCTCTATTTACATTTTATTTACATTTCACTTCTCATTTTTAGAAATGACACATTCTTAGTGAATTTTTCTCTGTATGTCTGAGAGAATATAATGTATCTCACCTTCCTGCACTTTTGCTGTAGCATTATTTTCTTTCATTGTTGTGGGTATTTCTTGAGTGACAGTAGGAGTAACTGGCTCTTCGGTTTCGGTAACAGATTCTGTTAATGTGGTTGTTGGATCTGTTGTGTTTTCTGCTTCTGATACAGTTGATTGTATATGTGTGGTAACCACTGTTGTATTTGCCGCTGTAGCAGACACCTCCGTAACCGCAGAAACAGGCTCTACTGTTGAAGCTAAAGTTGGTTCCTCTGTTTTTTCTGTAACAGTAGGCTGGACTGGTTCAACTTTTGCTGTTACATTCAGATCAAAAGCTGTTGGCGCCACCAGAGTACCTGGCACAAAAAAATGCAGAGTTTAAAGG
This sequence comes from Misgurnus anguillicaudatus, assembly GCF_027580225.2. Lineage (NCBI taxonomy): Eukaryota > Metazoa > Chordata > Actinopteri > Cypriniformes > Cobitidae > Misgurnus > Misgurnus anguillicaudatus. The sequence goes on from NC_073341.2 coordinate 25,088,751, forward strand.
GACAGTTGCCAAAAATTACAATTCTGTTCATAAGTAATTGCACGGTGTTGGGTGTGCATTATTTTATTATCAATTCAACGGCCTTCTGTGAATTATTCATTACATATTAACATAGAATTACACACTCTTTTGCGTTACTTTTTTGGGAGTAACTTAATATTGTAATGCATTACTTTCAAAAGTAACTTTCCCCAACACTGCTCATAGTGTGGTCTAGAAGGATGTCTTACAGTAAGAAAAATCACAGAGGAGATCTCTTTAATATCTTAATCATTTCTCTCACATGAGATTAAATGGAGAGCAAATGGAAACTTTTTATTTCTTCTAACCAATTTTAGGAGAAACATCTAAGACAAATTGAACACAACTGAGAATTTCAGCTCACTGTAAAAAAAATGCAGCATGAAGTTAAAACAACTTGGTTTTGCAAGTCAATGTAACCTATTATGTTACGTTTTGACCTGTGATAAGTTGACATAACTTATCAAAAACAAGTTAAAATTGTTTAGTTGCAGTTCTGCATTTATTTTTACAGAGTATATGAGAAAGCAACCGCTGAGCAATAACGTTTTCCTCTAGCTTGAAATAGCATGATGATGAGTAGAGGATGCAAAAAATAACACTTTATGTTTAAAGAAACATTTCAAGAGCTCAGAAGCAAAACTCTCTAAGTTCGTCTGACATGTTTTCTTGTAAATGAAGATTTTTTTTATTAGACTTTTAATGGATTTTGACAGAAAAAACATTATTTCTGAATGATCTGAGGCTGGGAATAAGCAGATTTGAAGCAAAGGTATTTGATGAACATATAATACGGCTTTTGCATCTAAGCTCCTCGTTTTTTTCTAATAAGAAATCAACTCTTTGCTATAATATGTCTTTAGGACTCATTTGCAGAGAACACAACATTACAGAGTACAGACTTTGATGAAAGTGGAGAAATTCCTGGGACATTAACGTTATTTGCTCTGGTGGTTGTATTAGATGGGTGAGCCAGTACTTTCTCATGGCCTGTCATTAGCAGTTAGAACATTCTGGCCTCTCCATCAGCCCAAAAAACACGCACGTAGACATTTACATACAGTCATCCAACCACCCTTCAGATTTTCCCACCCTACTCAGCTCTAAACTAATGTAGTCACTTCCTTGTTACGTCATTCACTCTATTAGACTCATTTTCTCACTTCCTAGGCGGACCCAGCATTAACCTCTCAAAAGGAAATGATGCACTGAACAAATTATCTACCTTAAAAAGGAAAAAAACTGTCCAGTTTTCTCAGGCACTGATCTTGGATCTTTCTGCATCACTCACAAAGATCTTAGCAGCAACCATTAAAGGAACTGCAAAACTGAACTCAGATCTGTGCTATGTACCAGAAGCCAGATGGACTCCATATGACAGTCTTTCTTTTGGCAATCCAAGAGGAGCCTCCTTTTACAATAACAGCTACTAAACTACACAGTTTAAAATATCAAACTCAGCACAGGCTAAACAAATTAAACTCAATGGGGCGGTTTCCTGGACAGGGTGTAGATTAATCCAGGACTAGGCTTTGGTTATATTAGGTAATTTAAGTGGTTTTAAACATATCTTACAAAAACAATACTGGTGTGTATCTTGACACAAAACAATGGCACTGATATATGTTTCAGGTCACATTCTTTCTGGTCCCAATTTTTAAACCCTAGTTAGTGTGTAATGTTGCTATAATAGCATAAATAATACCTGTAAAATGATAAAGCTCAAAGTTCACTGCCAGGCAATATTTTTTTTAACAGAATTCCCCTTTCAAAGCCTACAGCGAACGGCCGGTTTGGACTACAGCCCTCTACTTCCTGCTTTAATGACATCAGTAGAACAATTTTTGACTAAACTCCACCCACATGAATACGTCAGGTGACAGCTAAGCTAACGGCAAGCTAAGGTGCTGTCGAATCACAACACACTAAACAAGCTACACAATTAGAACTTGATACATATTTCTGAAGGAGGGACTTCATAGAACAAAGAAGACATCAGCCCCTTTCGAGGACACTGAAAACAGCGCTATACAGATAAGTAAATTTTGTGAAAAATACCGCTTTTTTTACACATGAAACATGAAGACATCAAACATTCATTTGAATAAGACCTGTCCAGGAAACCACCCCTACACATATTACACTTATTAACATCGGTGAACAATGTTGGGGAAAGTTACTTTTAAAAGTAATGCATAACAATATCAGGTTACTCCCAAAAAAAGTAACTAATTGTGTTTCTTAGTTACTTTTCATGGAAAGTAATGCTTACGTTATTTTTTAGTTACTTTTGCGTTACTTTTTCTTGGCTGAGGCTTGATCTCTTTCAGGGCTTGCAGGGGTTTTTTATGACTGAAAAGTTCTGCATTCAGAAATTGCATATTTCATCACAAAAATGTCGAGCTGGACTGCCATCTCAGTTTCTGACTCAATCTGTTCCAACACAGGCGTGTACACATAGAGTGCATAATATGACTACATTTAGTTTAATTCAGTATTTTTTTATAGAAATAATTAAACTAAAAAAGTAACTTGCATTACGTTTTGAAAAAGTAACTCGAATATTAAAAGTAATGCGTTACTTTACTCGTTACTTCAGAAAAGTAATATTATTATGTAACGCACATTACTTGTAATGCGTTACCCCAACACTGTCGGTGAATATTAAATTATTATTATTATTAATAACAGAAAGGCCTTTATATAAACATGTTATCTCAAGCAGGCTGACTCAAAATGAGTCAGGCATTTTTAAAAAAAGTGTAGGATTTAATAATAGATTTTCATTAGGTGGATATTTTAACCATACATGAATACACCCATACCAATTCTCCAAATATAACACAACATCCATGCTTAAACCTCTTAAAGGGTTAGTTCACCCAATATTAATGACTCACCCTCATGTCGCTCCAAACTCGCAAGACCTCCGTTCATCTTCAGAACACAGTTTAGGATGTTTTAAATTTAGTCTGAGAGCTTGTTGACCCTTCATTGAAAATCTACGTATGGTATACTTTTCATGTCCAGAAAGGTAATAAAACATTATCAAATAAGCCATGTGACATCAGTGAGTCAGTTAGAATGTGTTGAAGCATCGAAAATACATTTTGGTCCCAAAATAACAAAAATTACGACTTTCAGTATTGTCTTCTCTTCATGTGAAGCGGCTGTCGTATCTGGTGCCCCCCAGCTGTTTTTTGTTGTTTTTTTTTTGTGCGCCCGGGCTTTATTTACAGTCTGAGGGAGATGCACGCTTTAAGATTTAAAAAAAAAACTTTCCAAACATGTCTGTCACAGACCAAATGGTATTTTCGATGCTTCAACACATTCTAACTGACCCAATGATGTCACATGGACCACTTTAATGATGTTTTTATTACCTTTGGACATGAACAGTATAATGTACATAGATTTTCAATGAAGGGTCAACAAGCTCTCAGACTAAACATAAAACATCTTAAACTGTGTTCTGAAGATGAACGGAGGTCTTACGGGTTTGGAATGACATGAGGGTGAGTCATTAATGACATTATTTTTATTTTTGGGTAAACTATCCCTTTTAGGTAGGATTAAGATGATATTATTTAATTTTAGACTTTCTTGCATGCAGCTAACAACACCAGGGTCATTTATATTTAGAAAAATTTATGTGACCCGTCTGTGAAATCCAGGCTTAAATCTCATAATCTAATTAAGAGATTGGGAGCATCAAAGTTTGATTTTACTTCCATTTTAATCTTTAATTGTTTTAAGTTCACAAAATTTTGTTTACTTTGAATTTATGTAGACAGTAAATGACTTAAGCTGCGTTTTCACCTATTGGCTCACGAGTTGATAAAATGCAAAATCCAAATGCACCAGAAGTCACGGGTAAAATTGTCAGCCAAATGCATAAACGTAATTATAACTGAATGCAAGGCAAGAAAATCCTTTCTGCTGCACAGAACACTGACTGTTCATATTGGCAAATAAAACTTTCCCTTGCAACAAAAAAATAAAAAATGTCAAAAAACATACAAATATATGTAAGAGTGGGGTGAGGTCAGAAATCATAATGTCCTGTGTGTGTTCAAGTGTGTGTGTGTTTCTATTAATGTTCTTGTTGACTGCTGTTAACAATCAGCTCATTATGTTTGAGACCCCAACAATTAGTTCTAAGTATGGCTCTCTTCCCCTCAAGCACACACACACGCACGCACGCACGCACATGCGCACACACACACACACACAAAATAAATACACATGATGTGATGAGAGGAGAGTAAGGAGAAAGAGCAAGCTGTTTTCTCACACTTAAGTGTGTTGTGTGAAACGACATGGCCAGCAAACATAACTGTCCGGCATGGAGGGGGCTTTCTGTTAGTACAGACTTCAATGAATGAAAACATACTAGCGGGCGTGTTTAAACATACAACTAAATGATAAAAAAATGAGATCACTTAATATTGCTAATACTATATTTTGTGCTGCTTGTTGTTCCCTAAGAAACAGACCTCTGTAATCTCCGAGACTCCTTTAGAGTACTCAGATTCACCAACATTGTTTTGAAAAAATAGTCGAAATATGCAGCCCGGCTGTCACTGAGGTAGTACCCTTTATAAAGGTCCTAAATATGTACCATTAGGTGCAGATATGTAAACATTGATACCAATGCACCTCTGAGGTACTAATATGAACTGTTTAGGTCCAAAGCTGTACTTTTTGAAAAGGTACCACCCCAGTGACAGCTGGGCTACGCATTCTGACGTTTTATTTCTGACAAAGAGGAAAAAAAATATTTTAAAGTTCAATTATCTAAACTATGCATTCATTGTATAGTTCAGGGGTCTCATTTATGGACAGTTTTATCGGACGCATGCGATTACGCATCTGGCCGGAACTTTACTTCCGGTTTCTGTTTGTTTAATGGTCTGACTAGTTGCTAAATTGAAATCTTGAACAAATACCTCGTCGAAAATAACAAATGTTTTGGTTTCCTAGGTAATCTATGTGTTGTTTATTTTGCTTGTTATATAAATAAACTACTTTAAAAGGACTTTGTTATTATTCATTCTTAGCGGAGTTTACTGGAAGTTACGTGTTGACCACGAAAGCCGCTTGTTTATGTTGTTACTGCTGAAATTGTCTATAGATGGTTTCAACTGACGCACATGTGGTGATGCAATTACGCATCTGGCTGGAACTTTACTTCCGGTTTCTGTTTGTTTAATGGTCTGACTAGTTGCTAAACTGAACTCTCGAACAAATACCTCATCGAAAATAACACATGCTTTGGTTTCCTAGGTCAGTGGTTCTCAAACTGGGGTCCGGGGCCCCCAGGGGAGCCGCGAGATGGTGCCAGGGGGGCCCCAGTTTTATGACATTTTTATAAAATACATTTTCATTTATCATGAATTCTGTGAAATTAAACCTAAAAAAAATAAGGCAGCACTATTTTGTATAATTTAATGTTTTGTTTAATTAAAATGAGAAGTTTTAGAACAGTTTTTTTGTCATAAATTTTCTTTGGGGGGTCCGCGAAGGAATGCACCTTACACAAAGGGGGCCGCACGCTGAACAAGTTTGAGAACCACTGTCCTAGGTAATCTACGTGTTGTTTATTTTGCTTGTTATATAAATAAACTCCTTTAAAAGGAATTTGTTGTTATTTATTCTTAGCGGAGTTTAACGGAAGTTACGTGTTGACCACGAAAGCCGCTTGTTTATGTTGCTGAAAAAGTATGTGTGGGAGCCAGTTCCTACGCAAAGGTTGTGTTCTATAAAAAACAAACTTAATGGGAGAATGGGCTTGCAGGGTGCACTCTAAAAAAGGCTGTGTTATTTTTGACCCATAATGGGTAAATATTGGACAGAACACATGCTGGGTTAAAAACGACCCAATGTTGGGTTGTTGTTATGCAACCAGGGTATAATAACCCAGCAGTTGAGTTTAAATAACCCAGCATTGGTCAATTTTTAACCCAGCACATGTTCTGTCCAATATTTACCCATTATGGATCAAAAATAACCCAGACATTTTTAGAATGTGGGATCTGAGGATGATTCATATACGCACACTTGCATGTGATCTGTGATTTATAAAGGAAACATGTTTTATAGTTTTAATATTTTTTGGCAGATGCCATTTTTGGCTTTTGTGCATACATAGACTTTTAGTAAAGATCCTACGCACAGTTTCATAAATGAGACCCGTGGACTTTTGCTGAATTTCACGCATTGTCTCATATTTCTTCTCCTACAAAAATGTATGATGTAAAAAACTTATGAGACAAAGTGGATGAGACATAACTGACGTCCATTAAGTCTCTGGACAATGACAGAGCAGCTATTGAGCAATAAAATTTCCTCTGGGCATGAAAATCCTCACATCAGATGATCAAATTTATATCTATGACAAAGCCCGAAAGCCTTTCAAGAGAAATAGAAACCATATAAGGGAAAAAGAGAGAAAAGCTAATGGAAAGACAAATACAGAAGGAAAGAGAAAAGAAAGCTGGAGAAATAGAGTTTTGGGAGTGTTAAACCAGGATAGAAATACCTTTTTCATGGTGAAACACAAGAAAGAGATCCCCAATCACCCATATTCATCATCACAATCTACTGATTCAGCAATACACGTGCGTGTGTTGTAAGGGAGTATGATGTGAATGTTTTAGTAATGGGAAGCAAGAGTGAAGATCTCATAAAGTCAGATACACTCCCTCATACAGACACACACAAACACATTACATGGGGTGTTGAGTGGGCAACAGAGGACAGAGCAAGTGGAAAATCACTCTTATCACTGGAACAGCACCCACGTGCTCTCAAAACTCACAATCTGCAGGGACAACATATTATAGACTAACACACACAGCCTAATCTACAATGCACAAGGTTACAGACTTAAGGGAGACAAACTCTGAATAGACGGTTCCCAACAAATCTAAATTATTTCTGTTCAAGCTCACCCTAAAAAACACCCACACCCTTAAAAACAAAGTCATAGAAGAACCTTTTATGTCAAAATGGTTCTATAAAAAACCTTTAAGATCTGACAAACCATTCTGTTTTAATTCAATTCAATTTAATTTATATAGCGCTTTTCCCAATTTGGTACTTGTTTCAAATCAGCTTTACATTAATAGAAGCAGTGAAAAGCACAGAAAAATGACAGATAGCACAACATAATGCACGATAGCACAAGCAGCTAAATTTGCTGCGGCTATGAATCAACATTATAAGCGAACGTATTACTAATGTAATGTATAGAAGAGGGTGCTAAGTTAAGCCCAAGAAGGCTGCCTCCCCGGGTTAAAAACCCCATAGGAGGAAAAAAAACAGACTTTTTAGCCGGGGAAGTAAAAAAAGTCCTAGGAGGAAAAAACCCTTCGGATATATATATATATATATACATTGAAACGGATAAGGAGATTAAGCTGAGATTAAGCGGGTTCTGCCGGTGGTCGTTGGTCAGGCATCAACTGGGCATCACGTTACAGCCAGTAGATCAGAGGTGTGCCGACTTTCACATTTACCGGAAATGGGTCTGTTTGTCTCATTGTCCTCGGGATCGAGGACAAAAGGTTCCTTGCGGCAAAATAGGATCTCTAGATTATAAAGAGGTATGTAATAAATAGATCTCAAATGAATGGTTCTTCTTGCATGATTTAGTAAGGCATTGACAAACCCAATTGTTTAGGTTTAAATTAAGACCAGAAAATGTCCACCTGTAGGTTGAAACAACCCATAATAAGCTAATTTAAACCCAACGGTTGGGTTTATCCATATTTTGTCCAACCATGGATTGAAACAACCCAGCATTGTCAAAGTGAAGATTTAGGAGTTGACTATGAGCCCCTCCAGATGGAGGAGTAACAGATACTTTGAGTAATTTACTTGTGAAGTTGATTTGGACAAAACTTAGTCAGACAGAGCTTTGATGTGTTGTGTTGATTTAATTTAAAGCACTATAAAGTTCATTCATCACTATCATACATACGGAAAAAAAAATAGCTGATTCAGATGAATTTTGACTGGCCAGACTCTGTGGGTGCATTTGAAGGTCTTGTGAGAGGTTCAGGGTCCGTGTAGCTAAATTAACACCCGGTACACCCAACACCTCGATGCTCACATGTCAGTTTACTAATATGCTCTTCATAACAAACAAATTCACGCAGACACAGCAATACACATCTGATGCAGATGTATGAAAATAAATACATATAGATATTTATAAATGAACAGATGCAGAATTTAGGAGAAGTAACCGATGAAGCCTTGCTTTTAGAACAGGGAGTGGCACTTTAGGGCCGGGAAAATGGGAAGAGAGGGAGTGACGAATACCAGCAGGAAAACAGAATGAGAAAGACAGAAGCAGAGAAAGGAAGTCTGGAGAGGAATAGTGTGCGCCCGTGCCACTCCTTTGATTGCGGGAGGAGTATGCTTTTTTTCTCAAGTTTGAAACTTGCTAAGTGTTTCAATGTAACGTTTTACAGGGCTGTAACCGACCCTGGGCAATGACTCAGTCAGAGGCGCTGCAGTTTAAAAATAACACACATACCCCACAGTCCACCTCTAAAGGGCTTGATACCCCGCCAAAGATGGTTACAAGTAAAGGGGGGTGAGGAGAGGGAGAAAACAGCACAAAGTAAGCGGGGCGTCTCTCTTCAGCCTGCTCTGATGTAACCAGCCTGTGTACTAAACGCTCAGTTGGTGCCCTTAAATATAGAGTTAGCTCTATTAATACACATGGTGTAACCCTGCCCAGACTGAAAGAAAGAAAGAAAGAAAGAAAGAGAAAGAGTGAGCGTTGTGAGGAACAGTGAGTGATATGACTTGCTCTTATTTCAGTTTCTTTTGTCCATTATTCAGGTTGCTCATCCGTATTACTTTTTTAAAATAAAGTCAGTTTCACTAACCCTTATAAAAAGTCACTACTTTTGTTATAAGCAGTGATTCATGTAAATTGTTTGGCGATTGAAATGTACACTTTTTGTCTTATTTGAAATTGATATTTAAAAAAATTTGGGAGCAGTAAATGTCTGTGCTGGCTCAGGACCGGCGCAAGAATAATTGCACCATTACATCATTCCCAACCTTAAATGAGAGAATCACTGTATCAGCACATGGATAAATTTCATCATGATTTCATTAAATTATTTAAACTGATGAAAATATCTTCTTTCTGACATAATTATTACTAAGTAGCAATGATCTAGGTGGAAAGTTGAAATGTATTGAATTTGTTCCAATAAAACAGAGCTTAAAAATAAATCTTTCAAACAACATCAAGAAGACAAAGCCACCTCCCACCTTTGCATCGAGACTATAGAGAGAAAGTGTGATGAATGATGTGTTATATTTAACAACAACAAAGAGTAAAAGAGTTCACATCATCAAAGTGGTACAGTATAAGAACAAAATATTGCACTAAATGAATAAAATATATGATCACCAAAATGAAAGAAATGATGTGTTGACTTACTTGCGCTGGTAAAGGTACAAAAGGGACCCGTCAGGGCGACCAGCAGCAGCAGTATGATCCTCATCATGGTATCTGTACTGTTCCTCCAACCGAAACTTTTACAAACTATGAGTCTCCTAAAAAAGGCACAGCAGGCTCTGGATGAATTGCTGGCTCACACACTCAGAAGTGTGGCTTGAAGTTTGAATGGAAATGGGCGGCGTGGTCTAGAGCAGCTGTCTGGACAGAGGTACTGAGAGCCGGAGTGAGAGAGTGTAAATGCGTGTTGGTGTGTATGTGTGTCTTTAGTGGGCGAGGGGGTTGGGCATGCATTGGGCGTTAGGTGGTCCTGCCCCTTGTGCCTTAAAGTGAATCTCTGTCTGTCCTGCCCTGTTCATTTTCAAATTCTCAGAGTACTTTATTACTATGACTAAATATATTAATCTTATATTGAATCTCTTGGGTTTTCTACTGGTGTCAATTGAACAGTGAACATACAATTGAAGTTTACATGGCAACCTCCTGAATGGGGTGTGTCTCTCATTGCCTTTAATTTGTGTCATATTAAACATGGCATCTGAAGTGAATTGTGTGGGACTTTATGCAAGTCAGCATTGCTAATTTTAACCGTATACATCTATTACTGTGCTACAACAATTTGAAACTAAGCCAAGACTTTTTGATGCTGAGGAATACAATAGCCTACTATGAGGGTTGTTTAAGTCAGTACTTGTCGTCTCTATAGGCTACTCATGAGACTAACTATCCCGGTTTGACCCTTGTAGAAACAGTTTTTTCTTCTCCGTTGCTAAAAGTCAGAAGTCTGAAATGATCAGGGGCTGCTTGGACCCGACCAATATTACTTCACACTCCAGAGAGGAAAGCTTTTTGTTTGTGTCACATCCTGTCTACTGCATGCCTTCATCTGGACTTTTTTAAAGCACAGATGCATCCTTCACTGCCTGTAATATCCCACAATCCTGTGTATGCAATTTTGAAGTTGCACTGTCAAAACTTTATGGGTCATTCTACAGAAAAGGTGGAATTCGGGTGATGGAAATTTGCTTAAATGAACTTCTTTCAACATACCCAAAACTTCTATAATAGCATTAATTAACTTGTCAAATCTATGAATCCGCAAAACGGGGAGCTTAATCTATTTTTAACTTTTTAATACATTTTAATAAGAATCCATGAGTCATTTATTTGTCATTGGTGTTACCTGTGATTTAAACAACATTAATGTTGATACTAAATATTTTTTCTAATTACAGCTTGTGTATTTAGTTAAAGGTTGAGTAGAGGAATGATAACAGCAAGAAAAATAATTGATTATTAATATTTGTTTAATTAAATTCTTCATCTTTACCCAGCATTGTATGAAATTATCCATCTTGTTTTGTTTTTATGCTTTTATGTTGGTCAGTTAAAGGAATAGTGCTTAGGAAGTACTCATTAGAGAAGTAACACTTATGACGGTAACACCAATGGTGGTAACACTAATGACAATTTACAGAAAAAACAAACATTTTAACAAAATGGCTGCCATTAACCATGTGCCATTTCATCACAGATGTAACAATCACATACTTATTCAGTGTAATGTATTTTTATGCAAAGATCTTAACACTCCAAGCTATAAAAAAGAGTAACACTAATGACATCCAAAAAAATCTTATCTCAAAATTCTTAGATATATCATGATATTTTAGACAAATAAGGTAAGACATCTCAAAAACCTTTTGCCTTCCTCCACTGCACTTCTTCCACTGACCTCTTAACCCATGAAAAACTTCAAAGAGCTGATGCATTAAAAGTGCTTTGGGTAGGGTAACACCAATGACATAAATTTGGGGGACAAATATTTGTGTATTTTTACCATTTCAGTGTTGTAGTAAATTCATACAGGGTTAAAGGTAAATGTAAATTTGATTTGTTTTACAAAAAACCTGGTTTTAAATAATAAGTACACAGTTCAACTTCCATGTATGATCAAAGGAACAGGGCAATTTTCAGGATCAGACATTTAAAAAAGTAAAAAAAAAAAAAGAAATTTAAATAAATAAACTCTCTCATCATTTTAAGGACAGTCTATATTTATTAAATATATATCATTATGGGATTATTGGGTCAAATTAAATGATTAAGGGGTCTGCAAAAGCAAGGGACAAGCATTTCCACCTTTTCTGTAGAATGACCCTTATGTTGCTTAAATGGTCTTTGTCAAAAGTTTGTCAATACCTAAAGTGTGCTGGGCACAAAAGGTTCTTTGTAGTGTAAGAGGGCTCTTCAGGCTATTTAAATGTCATTTTAATGTCAGTGCATGCTATGTTTATTGATTAATTTCAAATTATTATCCAGGACATGGAAGTCTGTAGCATTTTCCTTTATAAAAATACCTTTATATACTCAACCGTTGACTGTGAACTCGTTGACTGACTGTGCTGATGCTGTAGGTTTCGGAACCGTTTGATTTTATTGGGAGTGAATGCTGTCATTTTATGCTGACATCTAGTGGCAACGTCGTGTAATTGCAAGAGCACAATGTTCCTACTGTTTGAAAGTAGTCATATCAACAAGCTCAAACAGAAAGTCTATAGATTAACATTTATGTGAGGGTGCTTACATTTATGTAAAGCAGAGGTTTGATACATGTAACATGTAAAATTTGTCCTGTGTATTTGTATTGATAGATGTTTAGCCAAGAAAGTTGACTCACACACTCTTTCCAGGTGCTGTGATTTTGTTGATGAAGATTTGCCTGGTCTTCGCCTATAAACATGTGTGTATTATGTGTGTGTGTGTTGGGGGTGGGAGGCAGGGAATAAGTAAACAGCAATATTTACTTCTAACCAATACACACACACACACACACACACACACACACACGCGTAAACACTGGGTGGCAGATGATCCACTAACCCTCTGTAAGGTAATGAACCATCAAAAACAACCAACAGAAAGTGAAGAGGTGTACAGAGGTGTTACCAATTGAAGTGCTTTTTTAGATCCAACTTTCACTTTTTGGAATGACAAGAAAAGAATCAGAAAATCTGTGTATTTCTTATTATTTATACTGTACCCTTATTTAGATTATTTGACTAAATTGTCTATTTAAGAAATTTAAAGTTTGTATTTGTTTTGTGTTGTAAGAGAAAATTATTTGTGGATATTTTAAAGTATTGCCTGGACTATGATTCTTTAAAGCAGAGGTCTTTTTTAAGCCAAGGACCCCTTAATGGATAAATAGGAGGAGCAAATTCACCCTAGTTTATGTTTTAAATTGAGATTGGATTTACATTATTATGATGGTTACCTTCAAAAATGACAAAATTTAACATATACTGTACAACATAACATTTTAAAGAGCACCTATTGTCCGATTCACTTTTTTACATTTAATTTGGTGTGTAAGTGTATTAGTACACGTTAACGATATGCAAAATGTACAAACCTCGAAGTAAATTATGACGCGAGTTATCGTCTGCAACGTAAATCTCTTTTCTTTGATAATAACAAACACACAGATTGTAGGCAACAGTTTACCTCCTGGGATTGGTTATGCAGACAAGACCGACATTATCATAATTCATCCTGCTTTATCTCACAGCTTGTAAATTAACGTCTGTTAGCATTGCATAGTGAGCGAATCTTTCAAACATGGTAAAGAGTGCCGCATTTCCGGTTGACGTCGGAGGTATTCGGGCTAATCACAACATGCAGATTAGCTGGCCAATCAAGGACAGAGAGCTTTTCAAATCCGTGCGTTTCAGGAAGAGAGTGAAATCTGGAGCTACAAAAATGTATTTAAACCTTTTTTAACTATAAATCATGCGAACACATTGTATTATACCAAATACACAAAACAATGTTGTTTTTTAGCAATTTAATAGGTGCTCTTTAAATTTAATGTATAGATTGTAACATGGGAACCTTTATTTCAAAGTTTATTTTTTATTATTAGCCCATTAAAGGTCCAATTCTTTCTGCATTTTTTGAGCTTTGATTGTGTTTACAGTGCGCAATATAACAATTGTTCGTGTTTCACGTGTAAAAAACGTGGTATTTTTTACACAGTTTACTTATCTGTATACCGTTGCTTTCACTGTCCTAAAAACGGGCTGATGTCTTCCTTGTTCTGTGAAGTTCCTCCTTCAGAAATACCTAACGAGTTCTGATTGTGTAGTTTGTTTAGTGTGTTATTCGACAGCAGCTTAGCTTAGCAGAGCCGTGAGCTTAGCTGGCGACTGATGTATTCCTGTGGGCAGAGATTAGTCAAAAACTCTTATATTGACTTCATTCAACCAGGAAGTAGAGGGCTGTAGTCCAGACTGGCCGTTTGCTGTAGGCTTTGAAAGGGGAATTATGTTAAAGAAAATATATCGCCTGGCAGTGAACTTTGAGCTTCATACTTTTGCAGGTATTATTTATGCTAGCAACATTAAACATTAAATATAAAGTTTGAAAAATGGGATTAGAAAGAACGTGACCTTTAATAACACCATGGTCCCCCAATGGGCCCCAGACCCACTCCATGCTATACAGCAGTGGTTCTCAAACTTTTTCTGCGTGTGGCCCCCCTTGTGTACCGTGCACTTCTTCGCGGCCCCCCTATAAAAAATTTAGGACAAAAAAATGTTCTAAAATTTAACATTTTAATTAAACAAAACATATTAAGTTATACAAAGTAGTGCTGTTGGCTAGTAGCCTTATTTTTTTAGGTTTAATTACACAGAATTCATGCTAAATGAATGTATTTTATAAAATTTCATAAAACTGGGGCCCCCCTGGCACCATCTCGCGGCCCCCCTGGGGGCCCCGGACCCCAGTTTGAGAACCACTGATGTAGAGCATGCGTCTTCAACCCTGCTCCTGAAGGGCTACCGTCCTGCAGATTTTCGCTCCAACCCCAATCAAACACAGCTGAACCAGCAAAGTGTTCAGGGTTGCTTGATTATTACAGACAGGCGTTTTGTTGGAGCTGAAATCTGCAGTACGGTGGCCCTCCAGAAACTGCTATAGAGAATAACATCAAATTTGCCTTAGAGAAAAAATTTGATAAAAAGAAAGAGAGAGAGAGAGAAAGAGAGAGAGAGGCAAGCAACTGTTACCTGAATTTTCCAGTATTCTAATTTTCTCTGTGTGATTAAATAATAACAGGTAGATTATTGTATACACTTTGTATTTTAGAAGTTGTCATTTCATTGTGTAGATGTAGGGTGTCAGCACTGTGTTTTGCCTCACTGAATTCAATCTACTCTTTTACCCTGTGGGGTTTTTTAGAACTGAATGCTGAAGGGATAGTTAAGCAGAAACGTTTGGATACGTTTTCACTTTATTCTGTCCAGATCCATTTGTTTGGCCTCTGAGCAACAGAGGACAGTAGTAAAAGTCAAGGACTCCTACTTTACTTTTAGTGGACTGGCATTCAGCACAACAGACTTTTTTTATACTGTTACAGATCATGTATGAGTTGTGCTTGTGATGATATATAGTGTGAGTGTCAGTTCATATTGTGCACTGTCAAAAGCACACCTGACAGAATTATACAGATTTTTTTCTATCTTTATTTTCCCCCCAAAATGTATTATCAAGTGTTTTACTAATTTTTGAAAATTGTAACTTAGTACTTAATTGTTCAACGTAACTGAATAAATGATATTAATTTGCCGAATATTGAGAGTGTGCATGCTGTATGAAACATTGTCGTTAGATGGCGCCATAGAATCTTAATTAAACCATGCCCACAGCATTATCATTTACACACACACACACACACACGCACGCACGCGCGCACACACGCGCACATACACACATGGTTTATATTGAGAAAAACAGACTTTGTTTTAATTCCAGGCTAATGATATTTGATTAACCCTTACGTGACCCCTAAAATAAGCCTTACATTAACTGGTTGACCTTTTTATATTTAAAGTAGCCTATGCTTTGGCTGCTATTTGGATCGATTTTTTGAGGACCTTTTAAATAGTCCATTTTTAATAGTCTATACTATTCAAAGTTGTTTAAAATAGACTATTAAATAGACCACTATTAAATAGACTAATACTATTTCAATAGTACATTTTTGAGTTTTGTCTCTAACAAGCATCTCTAAATGTGTACACATGTATTTACACACTAATTTAGTGTAAATAAAAATGAGAGATGTGCTTCAGGATTGAAATTGACAGCAAAGGATTATTATCAGTCCAGCCTGTCATCCATGTCTGTCTGTTTTCACCTCACTGATGTGACTAGCATTGATAAAGATCACTGATGTCACTAGCATAAAGATCACTGATGTCATTATTCTATGACGTTCATGTCTTCCTCACCATCTTCATTTTCAGATTAATTAACATACATTTATTAAGCACTCGAATAGATGAGTGGTCTAATTTCTCTCATTAAGAGTATCTCTCTGCTTTTTGAAAAACCTAGAGGTCTGCAACCTGCTCTGAAGAAACAACATAAAAATTTGATTCCCTTACCAAAATTCACAGTGAAGCAGTTTCTTTAAAATTGGTTTTGAAAGAGAAAGATTTCCCTCTTTTTTCTCTTTCTTGGGCTTGTGCATGAGGGGCTGCGCTTATAGCTAAATGCAGTTTGTGAACCACAAATGACAGTAAGAGAATTTGAAGTGATATAGTGGTAGAGATATTAAAGGCAATAAGGTCTGAACTGAGCTGTGAGAAATTCATTAGATGTTTTTCTATGTTGTGAGAAATTCTGTATAATGTATCTCTCTGTTATTTGCATGTTTGGAAATATGTTTTACTATCTTTGTACAGATATTGTGTCTTGTATTCGGGGAGATGTTCATTTTAAACAGGCCCACATGAAAGCCGTATCAGAAGTCCTATAAATCGTTCATCCGTTGCATTATGGTCATTAAATATTTTTAGGCTTGAGTAATAATATGTGCAAAGATTGTAGTACTCCCAGCTCAATGTAAAATATCTAAATTCATTCCAATAGATTTTATTTTAAATTACCACTGTAATTGTGCAAAAAGATACTGCAGATACTGCCTGGACCTAATTATGAATATCTGACATATAAATTCAAAATCATCTTCTGATGGGACCTTCTGCTGCTGGCCCTGCCGCACTGCTCATTACAGCTTAACTTCATTTAGAACTTATTAAAAAGATACAAAATGAAATCGTAATTAACTTGAACTCAGTCTAGATGAAAAACAGCCATCACCCAGAGACTGTAAACTTTATGAGTGTCATTAATATAGTTAAGGCTTCTTATTATCAGCTATAACTAATGTTATTATGTTTAACAATTTCAAATGGGTTCAAATTTTCAGTCAAAAAATGTATTTATCATTAAAATATTGAACAAAATGTTTATATTTTCCTAATGATATAGACATCGAAAGCAAAACACAGTGCATTACATTTTATCAGTGTTTCCAAACCTGTTTTTGTGCTTTAGCACTGAGCTATACAGGAGCGTCTTTAAAAAAAAATTTTTTTAAATCATCTTATATACAAATAAAATAGGTTTGCATTGGTCAGTGTAAGAGTGTTTGGGTATAGGTCTCAAAATGTGGTTGAGGTGTGTGGTTGGACAGACAATTTCCCCATCCCATCTGCTCCTGCTGTTCGACTCAAACCCTGATGAGCCGAAACCTCCCCCTTCCCCACCCCAAAAATCCATCAGCCAACCTGCCACTCAGAATATGGGGTGGGGGGTAGAAATCATAATAGTGTCTTTGCCATCTTCCTGTCATTTGCTGTGCAATAACCCAAAACAAGCTTTCACACTGTTCACCCACAAAAAAAAACATTTATTTTAAATTATCATATTTTTGTTTTACAAAATTCATCTTTATAATACTTTTTTTTTGCAGCTTCATCCCCATTAATGACTCTCAGTTTGAATCAGACCTAGACAGACCCTGCAAGGTCCAGACTAATCTCACACAGACAGTTACCAGTGAATCCCTGGAGAGTGAGTCAGGTCTGATAAGGTCTGCTAAAGTCAATTTACTATTCCTCATCAAACCACATCACACACACACACACACGCACGCATCCAAACATCCACTCTGGTCAGTATGTAAAGGCCCAGCTGGTTCTCCGAGGGCACGTGTCACAAATGACTAACGTATCCCATAATGCCATCTGCTTCCGATATCCCAGAAGGCCTGCAACCAATCAAAAGCACATGGTCACCAAAGAAACACCTGACTGACACTAGACTGGCTGTTACCATGGTGATGAGCCCAGCTAGAATGAATAGGCTCCTGAGGGTTAAATCTCTACGATACGTTGTTTTAGAGGTCGCATGCGTGTTATCAGGTTGTGTGTTTAAGGAAGAGTCAGAGAGATGTTATAGGCAAGATGCTTAGTAACTTTGTCTCAATAAGTGTGTGTGAGGGTCTGTCTGGTCTATTGTCTCTGGCTGTGAGGGGCTACATTAATTGTCTCTCCTCGCTTCATTTTCCTGCTCAACAGAGCGGATCGAGAGCAAAAGAGAGAGAGGCTGAAAGAACAATGGAGGAAAAGTTTCAGATGACCAATAAAAAGAAAACTCAAAAAATAGAACAGAGAGAGTAAATAAGATAAATGATATTTGTGACCATGTCTGTGAAATCTAGGTTAAAGTCTAATTATGTGATTAGGAGTATTAAAGTTTGATTTTTGTCAATGATTTTACTTTTAATTCCATATTTGGCCTTAATTTCTCAAGCTAATATTAAAGATATCAAGGTTAATGTTCTTAACATTATGTTGGATGATTTTACAGTGTGTAGAAAATATAAAAATCTCAAAAAAATGACATCAGCTGGGTTTTCACAGACTGGGTCACGGTGGAAAAGTTGTCCTCCACAAGCAATTTTTCCACTGTTTGTCACTGTCAAAAAACACATTAATACCGACAGCTGAATGTCACCCTCACACGCTGCTCTGGCACTAGCCTAGAGGAAGTGATGTCATAAACAGAGGGAGGTGTTTGCATATACCTCATAATATGTGCTGAATACATAGGGCATATTTTACACAATAAAAGGTTTACATTCTGTTACATCCTGCCTTGTGAGAGATGCTGAATGTGATGTGGACACAGTCCCTTGCTTTATCCCCTCAATAGTGCTTTTTCTGCTTGATTTATGAATGCATTCATGTGAAAAGCAATTATTTACAGCTGGTGGTCACCATCCTGCATCTTGAGAGGGGTGTGGTCAGTAAAGGGTGTGCGGATAACATAGACAAACTGCCTGCTATATCACATGGAACAATAGACATGTACAACAATTAACATTTAAATCAGTTTGAATGCTACATTGTTGCCACACGACCTGCAATTTATCATCTCTGAAATCAAAAAGGTTATTTTGTATTTAATTTCGTGTATGAATGACTTTTTTAGTGTGATCAAATAGAGAGTCAAGTAAGCAATGTTAAAAAATCATCTTGTTCAATCACCATAACATTGAGAATATTGCATTGTGGGAAAATGTAGTAGGCTGATCTGAGTATTCTATGCATACAAAATATGCACAATCTTCTGAATGAAAAACTGTAAGGTGCTATTCTGAATTTAGGCAGAGTCATAAGATACATTATAAGTTCAGCTATAAAAATGACATAAAATTGACATAAAAATCTTATTAGATATTTTAATAAAGTGATGAATTGTTCTGATCAGATGGTTAGTGCATGCGGTGTGGTGGTTAATCAGTTAGGCCTGCTTACAAATGTTTGACATTATGACAGAGTGATTAACATAAAGGAAAAAATGAGAAGATGATCTATTGTGTCTACATCCAGAAATGGCAGGACTGACTTCAGCAGAAAGAATTGGGGTGCTTTTGCAATCCATATTATTGTGGAATAATTTTGTTATGCAACTGAATGAACAATAAGAGTTCTTTATTTATGGAAAAGATGTAAATGAGTCCTTTACAGTATTTATTTAGTCTGTGTTCATAAAAACAAACTTTTAAACCACCATACACACACATATACACAATCATGCAATTCCCTCAAAGTTATACTGTTACACAGTCTTGAAGATAACTTAAGTGGGGTATTTAAATGGCTACATTAGGACAAAATATATGAAACATATGAATATATGAAATTTTTTAATTATTATTATTTTTTAAATCTGCAGCCATGTTTTGCATTAAATATTAAAATGTACGTGTGAGAAAACTGAAGAAGCAAAAGCATGTAATGAATGATGTGACGTCATATTTCTGTACAGGTTTCAGATGAAGATTTTCATAGGCATTGTTTTCATACCAAACTAAAACTACACCCTACACTTAACCTTTACCATAAACCTCACACAAAACTACAGATATCGATCCTGTAACATTGAAGCAACACATAAGGTGTCATATTTATGAGCACTCTATGCTCATAAATGCACTTTATTCGTTAATTTTGCATATTTTACGTTTATGTTACTTTTTAGAAAGTGTTACACTAAAAAGCATGAACTCTGTAGTTCATTACTAAAATGTGTCGTAAAAACTAAACGTATGTAATAAACACTTCATTAATGCAAACAAACACGAAAAGATGGAAATGCCACGTTCATTTTGACAGGTGGCCTCCCCCGGTTTTCTTCAGATGGTAGAGTCCATTTAAAGTGCCGCTGGGAGTCTCGCGCACAGAGCGTGCGGTGGACAAGATCTCGCGCGCTGGGAAGCACGCTGTATTATTCTCCTCAAAGTCTCTATTTCATTATTTTCTCTCTGACATACACACACAAACATTAAACAGCATGAGACTCTAAATATCCTTACTCATCCAGTGGATATCTGGGATCCCTGCGCTTGATAAAGAGTCAGAATGGGATTTTAGTGTCTTTATGAAGCAGCTACCGATATGACGCGCTCCGTCAGCTCCGTGGATTCTTCCCGCAACCGACGATCCGGTGAATGATGGACGAGAACGAGCAGCTCGCGCGGCAGATCGATGGCGCGAGGCAGGAGGTGGCGAACTTGCGCGCGGAACTGACAGCCACCGGACGCGGACCGGCGGAACTCGGCGAGCTGGAAGAACAGGGAGAACCGCAGGAACATCAGCAGAGCCAGCACGGTAAAAACCTCACCTGTTATCGCTGTCAAGCACTCACCTGTGCCACCTTACAGTAACTAAGACGGGATACAAACTCTCTCATTGACAAGATGAGTGAGTGAATGAATGAATGAACCTGGCGTGAGTCAGTGTTTCTTCACTCTTTATCCTCCTGTCATCACTCTTTTCCCACTTTAATTCTTCAGTTTTGAATTGTGTCATCGCAGCTGGTGTGTTTTGTGTTCATTTATATTCATGCATTTGACAGATGCTTTCATTTAAGCCTTAACTTTTTCATGGGGATTGAACCCCTAACCTTTGCGTTGCAAAGCTCTACCAACTGAGCCACAGAAAGTTCTTGTGTTTATGCAACATATGCAAAGATCTTTTCATGGTTACGCATGGCTTATACAAAGAATCAGAGTAATGCAGCTAGTCATATTTCAGGAAATTGGCTTTCATTTCCCATTTAATATGTAGTGACTATTGTGTTCAATGAACAGTAAAGACAATTTTAAGACAAAATTGTGCCCATAAAATGCAAGTTTTCAGGTACCATCTCTTCAAGGACCAGTCAAGAAAGCAGATGCAGGCAGCACAAACCTCAATATATCTTCATGCGCCGCAGGGAGTAATTTTATGTTGACTGTATCTGCTTTTTTGGTACCCGAGGACTTGCATTTTATGGATCA
The DNA here is from genome assembly GCF_027580225.2 of Misgurnus anguillicaudatus. NCBI lineage: Eukaryota > Metazoa > Chordata > Actinopteri > Cypriniformes > Cobitidae > Misgurnus > Misgurnus anguillicaudatus. Next base: position 25,109,960 of record NC_073341.2, read on the forward strand.
CCTGGGACCATGGTTTACGCCAAACATCTTCTATACTGTATCTTCTTCTTTTTTGGAAAAAATGTCACATACATCATATATGGCTTAGGTCTGGAACGTAGTTTCTGTGAGGGATTGGACGTTTAGTATGATAATAAAAACTAGCATTTACCTCCCCCCGCAATGTTTACACAAATATTAATGACAACATGTCCAGTTTACACTTCAACCCCCATGTTCAAACCAAATTTACGTCCTTGAGATGAGTTAATTGACAGCAAGTTTTCATGATTTAGTGAACTATCCCTTCAATACTATCACACACTGAGAATGCCACATTAAAAGGAATGCGCACTGCTATTTTGAAGTTTATGTGTTGCCGTAGCCATTGTTTGTCTCTGTGCTGTGTAGTGTCGCCTGGGATGCAGTTTATCAGCTCATTGTTTTTGAGTCTCTTGGGTGATGAGAGCAAAGCTTTCAGAGATCAACAACCCCTCCCTCAAACCCAATCCACCTGCGCTTTCTGGGTGGAGTGGACACCCTGGGCTGGTTTGGACCAAACCATTTAACCTAGGATGCTTTAATCCAGATGTAAACCCCTTTCTTAAATATGTGCCTTTGTCAAGGACACAATGGTGAGCAATCAGGACTGTGATTTCTATAATTACTCAGCAATGTAACATAATTGTAAATGCATTGAATTTGATCTCGAGTGACAGTAAGCCTTGAATCTCTGCACCCATCAATTGGCCCATCTATTCATATAAAGTGCATGCAGATGGGCCAGCTTATTTGTGCATGTTATGATGAGCATGACAATGCACCACTGTGTAAACTACACACACATAACTTAACCTATTATACGGTTGACTGGAATGCTTGATTTTAGTCAATGAGTTAAATTTGTTTTTAAATAAATTGTGTATAATATCACCTGTACAATGATTCTCATGAAAACTTGGTTGTAAAAATGTCAAGCATGAAAATGTAAAAATTGCTTAAATTTACTTTTTTCCCACCAGACATTAGAAACAAAGTCTGGAGTATATAGGAACATTAATTTAAAAACTTTTACTTATCATTTAACACTTTTTGTAACATAATTTCGAAAATAAGTCCTAAAAAATCTCATTACCGCAACAGAAGTTCTCTTTATCGCAACTGCTGTAAATGGTTGCGGTATATGAGAATAGTGTTGCGGAGGATGAGGTACCCCAGTATGTTTTGCTAAAAATAGAGAAGCCTTGTAGACTTTAATAAAAAACATTTTCATAAAAAAAATGTAAATCAAACAATTTTCGAAATGTAGAAAACGACCTGTTTCGGTAATGATAATCAAAATATCGTGTAAGCATTCTGACAAGAGAATATTTCAAATTTAACTGGAAAGATATAAAGAGATGATCTTTCCTGGTAGCCATCTTGAAGTAACTGGTCCATGTGCTTGGTCACTCAAAATCAAACTTAATTAAAATTCTGTATGTGTGCTTAAACTGTTCTCAAAAAATGTTGCGGAGGATGAGAACATCAGGCATGGACACATGATTTTCCTAATTTTTCTTCATTGTTATTATACATGAATATTTAGTAAATTATCTTTCTGTCATCTAAAGTAGTCTAGCAAAACATCAATTTTTTCCCCTAAATATTTTGTGTTAATTTGTTTAAATTACAGCATAACACATGTTCAAACACAGCCGGATGCATTGCGGTAATGAGAATTTCAGCAGAAAATTAGATAAAATTAACAAATTATAAATTCTTATGTTAAAATCACACATTGTGCAAGGTAGAACACAGTATTGCGTTAATTCTGAGGCTTTTTAATATTACTATATTACACATTTTATATCTAAAAATCATTAGTGCCGTGGTGTTTCAATGGTTTTGTGAGAATCACCCATATATTGTTACTCCTGCATAAATATGCTAGTTTCATTTCTCTCACAACACTCTTCGGTTTTTGGTTTCCTATATTACAATAATTTCAACTACACTGTATACTTAAAGTCCTTTTATAGTATGTATCAGTAAGTGGTTGTGCAATAAGTGGTGATAATGTACAGTCAGCTTATCATTATAACCAAATAAACCCCTTTTAGGATAATACAAGACCCCAGTCCTTATTATTCTGAAAGGGTGTTTTTGCCATAACCAGAGTATACATTATCTCTGACATCTATTGCAGAATAAATTTCGGTGTGAATCGTTCATGAATCTGTTTATATGTAAATTATCCTATTGAATTAAATGCCACTGGCAATTTATGTAAAAATAGTTTACACGATTGACACAGAAATTAGCTTGCTTCATGTATCACAAATAGGGCCCATTGTTGCTAAAGGACTAATCAAAACGTGTTTCCAACTAAAAGAACGACACACATTTTTTACTCCTTGGAAATTCGCAGAGCTATCCTGACAGTTAGAGGATCACCGTGAGCCTCCTGTCCGCAGCTCTCTCCCGTTTCATTCACCACTCAATGAGAGCGCAGCAGATTGTGATCTTGTATTTAATGTCCCACATCCACTTCACCTCACACTGATCTGCCTCAGGCTTGGGTTGCCAGGTCATTGGATGCAAAATCCCCCTCGTATTTTGCTCTCATCTGATCAGGCATTTTGTTGACGCTTGTGTCATTTAGCAATGTCAGAAAGCAGGAAGTATGTATTGACAAAATAACCCGAGATGGAAACTCAGACAGACACGGACAGTCAAACGCAGTCTGTCAGTGTAGATGAGAACAGTGCTTATTTATCTCTTGGAAGTGTGAGCAGCAGGGCAGATGGTCCTACAAAGACTTTCTGGTAATGAATGAGAGGCTAAATGCATACAAATAAACACGCATGCATCTTGTCTGCTTGTAGTTAATTTCCCAATTATTGTAAAGAATCGCATTGGCCGCTGAATGTGTTGTCTTGTGACATTAAGGTTATGGGTTCGATTCCCTGGGAATGTATATAGATTAAATGCACTGTAAGCCGCTTGCATACGTTCATGTAAATGAGACATTTGTCGAATCTGATTTTGTTTAACCCTTATGTACTTGCTAGTCATTTTGATGCCGTTGACCCAGTTTAGACCTTTTATCCTAAAGCTTTATGGATGTGATTTTAACAAGGCAATTTGAAAAGCTTTTACTGTCACTGTGTCCATCAAATTGTCACAGTTTAGATTTGTCATGTTGAGTCAGTGTGACCCTGTTAACAGCTCTGCCGGATCTATAATGATAACAGCATGGAAGGTTTATAGTTTATGTTTTGTGTAGAGAGTTTTTCCCACTATAGTCGCAAGAGGCCGAATCTAAGTGCACTCGCTCATTCATCTGCTTTAGCTGACTCGGCCTGTGCTTAATATCTGTTATTGATGTTTCTAAATTGGCTCAATGACTCGACTGGGTAATTGTTTTTACGTGACAGCTGTTGGTCTGGATGTACATATGGAGGGTGGTCATTTATGTTTACAGGATTTAGTGTACAACCAGGCTTACATTTGAGATGATATCAATAGGTTTAACACATACATCTGCTTTTTCTCACTTAAATCTTTAATGAATTAGAAATGACTCACTGCTGTATTTGCTTCAGCATCTTGATGTAATGCAAAAGGAGATTTGCTTTATACAGGTGAGTTTGCATTGAGCTTAGGTTATGTCATAGCGACTGTTCAAGTTCGAATTCCCCATCTGTCCATCTCTAGGCAGCAGTGTGGGTTGCTAGGCAATCTTTTCTCATTATGACATCACAAAGGAGAGGACTGATAATGCTGCTGAAAGCTTTTCTTCCCTCACCCATATATACACTCACACACTCTCTCCAGCTGATCAATGCTTTTAGTTTATCCCATTGACATTAATGAGCTCTACCAGGGAGTCATTAGCTTTATAGATTGCCATTATGTATAAAGGTGCTTATATTATTATCAAGGTGTTTGTCTATGTGCTTGTCTATTATTATTAAAATGCAAAATGGATCTATTTGTTTATATCTTGGCAGACGTGTGTTAAAGATAGCTGTTATGTGTATGTGCGTAGTAACACGAAAATAGGAATAGGCCACGGACTCCCGTTCCTGATCCCTGAGATGTGTGAACTGCCTAATTTAAATGCATGGCAAAAGATGAAACATCTGACGTATATCCACATCAAGAAGCTGGATTGAAGCAGTCAAGTGCCACACACGGCTCAGTTGATTTATAAAGAGCCTTTCCATGCCCATATCAAAGGGGATCACCATAATTTAAGATGTAGGCTTTAAATGGCACTAAAGCAGCATTAAAGGTCAGCACTATCAAGTTGGAGACAGTTCCGGCTCAGTTTTAATCTAATATTATTAGACATATGAGCACGATATGCTCTCAACTAATCCATGCCTTCTTCTAAGTGTTCATCCAGTTTCATTTCCCCACTTTATTTGATTCTTCCTGAATTCTTTCACTTCCTGATTGTGCTTACTTACCTGACCTGTGACTTCTTCATATCTTGCAAATGATGCTGAATAACCTTTTTACCTGTCAGTTCATGCTGACAACCTTTTAAATTGTGCTGACTCACTGATAATGGTGCCCAACTCTTCAAACTGAGGATGTAGTCACTCTTTTGCCTTTATCGTGTCCTCTTACATCAGCAATAAATCCACACAATGAATAAAAAAACACAAAATATATAAGTATTCTTATCACAAATGTGTACACTTTAAGAGAAATTGGTACCAAATCTGTACCTGATTATAACATATTAGGATCTTTGTAAAGGGTACCGTCCCAGTGACAGCTTTTGTACCATGCATACGAGTGTACGGTTCACAACTTTTCTGCTTAAAATTTTTCGTCATATTTATTTAGATATAAATTTGGCGCTGCCCTCTTTTCTATTGCTCTTAAAGGATTAGTCAATTTTTTTTTAAAAAAAGAGATAATTTACTTACCACCATGTCTTCCAAAAAGGTAATGTTTTTTCTTTGGTCAGACGAGAAGAAATTATGTTTTTTGAGGAAAACATTACAGGATTTGCAGTTGCAGTTTAAAATTGCAGTTTCAACGGAGCTTCAAAGGACTCAAAACGATCCCAAACAAGGCATAAGGGTCTTATCACAATTGTCTGAAAAAAAAAGCACTTTTAAACCACAACTTCTATTCTTTCTCAGGCTGTGTGACGAGTCAGCGCGACCTCACGTAATTGCGTAATGATGTAGAAAGGTCACGTGTTACATATATGAAACGCACATTTGCGGACCATTTTAAACAATAAACTGACACGAAGATATTAATTAGTATCATTCGGCAGACAACAACGTCGTAATGATCCTCTTTCTCCACACTTGTAAACACTGGGGCGTAGTTTCGATAGGTCATCTGTGACCTCTTGATGTGAGGTCGCGCTGGCACGTCACAGGACCGAAGGAAGACAAGCAATTTTAAACTGCATTAAAACTGTTAAGTTTTGGGGTCCATTAAAGTCCATTAAAATTAGAAAAATCCTGGAATGTTTTCCTCAAAAAACATCATTTCTTTTCGACTGAAAAAAGAAAGACATCAACATTTTGGATTTTCTGGATCTGGAATTTTTTAAGAAAATGGACTAATCCATTAAATGTAACCCGACACAGCAGTATACTTTACTTTTTGTCTTTCTGACTCATAATTATACAGGGCAGATTTTATTTTGGAATGATGTCATTATGGCTAGGTCCTGTGTAGGTGATCTCAGACTGATATTTTTGGTGGCATATATATATATATATATATATATATATATATATATATATATATATATATATATATATATATGCAGTTAGCATTGTTATTCCATATCTATTATATCTATTATCACACACATATATATATATATATATTATATATATATATATATATATATATATATATATGCACCGAATCCAGATTTTTTGGGTTCGGCCAAATACCGAATCCACTGTTTAAGATTCGGCCGAAACCGAATACCGAATCCTATTCGCATCCTTATTCCATTAACACAAAACACATTAATGAAGTAAACATTGTCCACAGCAGTGTATTTTTCATTTTATTAAATTTTAACTGTTAAAAAAAAAGGATAGGCAACATTATGCCAGGATGACAAGTGGGGAAACTATTTTGACAATTACCATAAGCATATGCATAATGAAAGCGATGCGGTGCGACACGCTCGTGTCTGCGAAATGTGAACCGCTCCTAAGGCTCACCGAAAGAAAAAGCTTATCTCCACGTCAGCACCCGATGTGTGTAATCAACAGCCGCTTGACGTCGACCAGCGTAGTGCAAGCCTAGGGTTCGATTCGGTAGAAAAAATTTAGGATTCGGCCGAACCCCGTCAAAAAGCCCAGTATTCACCCGAATCTGAATCCTGGATTCGGTGCATCCCTAATAATATATAAAGTATGTACATATATATATATATATGAACAGTTAGCATTGTTATTCCATACCTATTATCAAAATCACTGGATGATGGATGACTGAAAATGTTGTGCATTTAAAATAATTGAGTGAATTTTCAGTATCATCTCAGCAATTCTTTCTCATTCTCATTCTGCATCTTATTAGACTATCAATCATTTTGTTAGATATATCTGAATTTCATCGGATAATAGATATTCGGCTATACACGGGTAGGGTCTTGGATATCATAGTTAGGTCATTGCATGAATTGACTACTACTCAAATTATGCCTTGCTTGTGGTGCAATGTTTGAGTCTGACCAAGTTTGCACTGCATCAAAAAATGCTGCAAATCCATTGATTTCAACATGGCACGTTACGAGTAGGCGGAGGAAATGACCCAAAATTTACATAAATTGTAACTTTTACTGCAATGCACTCACCTTCATGTACAGATTTGGACCATGAGGGCTCAACCGGCACTTTTACAAATCCAGAATGCTGTGTTCCTTCTAGATTTCAAACCGGCCACATTAGATCTTTCTTTTCTGTGCAGGCAACCCTACTCCTCCACTGAGATTAATTTGCCTATAATGTGTGTTTGTGTGTATGTGTGTGCACGTTCATGTCAGATAAGCTTTAAAAAATAAGCCTTGTCTTCAGTTATCAGAAAGTATTTTTGTCAGTGTATTAAGAACTAGCTCTTGCTCTCTCTCTCTCTCTCTCACTCCATCTAGTTTTGCCTTATACTTTCAATTCTCTCTTTTTTACAGATACACAATGCTTAACTGATGAATGTGTGTATAATTTTTTACCATAGCTGTATTACTGACAGCAGTGATAGTGCCTGTATTGAGATTGTTCAGGTCACCTGATATCTGTACGTCCTGCTGCTCCAGTGCCCTTGACTGAGGCCGTTTACCCCTCGGGCGTTGCAACACATCTGAACTATGATCATGTTCTTGGTCTGAATGAATGAGTGTGTGTGTGGCTGTGTTCAAACCATAGTAAATCATAAGAATACAATATCAATAACTGTTTCATTCATTTTTCACTGTAATGACACACTGGGTTGAAATACTCTGAAAGGTGATGTATCATTTTACAACCCTCTCCACAATAAACGTGTAGGAAATAAAACAGCCTATGCAATATTTAGTTTGAAATCTAAGGCTTTTGATTAATATTTTCTTCAAGTTAAGCACCTCGTAGTTTTATTTTATACTTTTGTACTTCGTAGTGTAAAGTGCTTAAACTTCTGAATGAACTCACTTCACAGTTCAGAGCAGACACACACACACTTTGCAGAGAGTCATATTCCACCTGCTCTTTTAGTATGTATGATCTTGTGGAGCTGATAGGACGTTTTTCCTCTCACTCTCTTCTTTATCACCTCTGCTGGGTTATAAAATTGCAAAAAAGTGAGTAGCTATTTGGAGAAAACTGTTGCTGACCTGTATAATTTTGTGTACTCTAATAATCTGCTCAAGCCAAATTGAAAGGGCAGCATTTCAGCCGTATGTAACTCCTCGAGTGGTTTCTGAATGAAACCACAGCTTGTGGCAGATATCTGTTTATATCTGTTGCCATTTCGTCACCAAGTGTGCATTTATGATGATTGTTAGTAAGTTTTGTGCAGGGACACTATGGCTTTTCCAAATACTGTAGATTTGTGTTAAGGTTCTCAAGCCATCTCGCGTTTAGGAGTAGATGAATCATGTCAGTGTTATAAGGGTATGAGTTATAAGGGTACGAGTTTGTTTGCCAATGTTCACCATAATGTTAAACACAGATGTTGAGAGCGAGCTTATATCTGTTTACTGGTTGGCATCAAAATGGCTGGATGAGGTTACCAGCCAGGGAGGTAGCAAGTATGTGTGTGTGTATTTAGCTATTTACAGCCCCTAAGAGATTATATATCTCCTGTACCCTTCCTTCCTACCAATCAGGTTACAGCTAGATGGCAAAACCTGGGGAATTCTAGACAGAAACTGTGTGAAACTGGTATGTTTGGTAAAGTTATAAATGCTGTTTGGATTACCAAACATTGTACTCTGCAGTTACAGAGAAGTCATTGTAAAAAATCAATTGGATGTTTTGAACTCATCTCAATCGATCCAAAATCAAGACGTGTAAACGAGGTTTGTGTTCATAGTTGTGCCACTTGGTATTTTTTGGGCACGTTTCTACCGATCAAGAAAGAGATTTGGGCCGGCGGAGTTGTTGTGTTAAAGCTGAGAGGTTAAAAACAGGGCAAAGGCTTCATTTAAAGGATTTACATTTTTCATGGTGATCTCTTGTACAATCAGCCAAGCATTCAAATTCGGTGCATAGCAGAATATTTCAGCAGGCCTGAAGACTCGCCTGTGTGAGCAACATTGATCATTTGTCATTCAGGGAATGTGCAAGGCCATCAGCGGGATCTGCCACAGCTCGCGGCTTTTAACAGATCTCTCTGTCGCTGGTATTAAAGTGTTTGTGTCCCGTGAACATCTCATTTAGCGGGATTAATTGGTCGCTTCTGGCACTGGCAAGCTTTTTGTTATATGTTGCTTTAATGCTCGAAGTTGAGAGCGGTCTTGATTTTACCATCACACATATTGTCATCGGTAGGACTGAATTGAATTGTTTTATTATATATTTTTACAAGTACTCAGTTTCTTCTAGGTTACTTTATTTAAGCTAGCACACAGTCACTTGGTATGCTATAAATCATGCTTAGCCATAGACAGAGAATAAAAAAATGCAGCTTTCAAAACTTGGTTTTGTAAGTCAATTCAACCCACTATTTTAAAGGCGGGCGCATGATTTTTAAAAAACACAAGGGAGACGGGCCGAGTACCAAAACACACTTGTAGCCAATCAGCAGTAAGGGGCGTGTCTACTAACCGACATCGTTGCCTGGGTTGTGTATGTGTGGAGCGGGTCTATCAAAAGAAGGTCCCGATTCTATTGGGGTAGGGGCGTGTTTGTTTAGATGATTTCAAATGTCAACATTGGCTTTCAGAGATCATGCACCCTGCCATTAAGTTGACTTAACTTGTAAAAACAAGTTGATTTGTTGACCTGAATTTGTTAAGTTAAAGTTACATAAAATATATGTTGATTTGAAAAAGTGCAGTTACACCCAATTTCTACTTGATTTTGCCATAGCCTACATGTAAGCTAATGCGCACATTTCCAAAACTGTAACAACTTGTCAATTGTCTGCAGAACGCAAGCGTTGTGATTGGTCTGCTAGAACCATAGACTGTAAAAAAAAAGATGGATGATGCCCGTTCGCTCTTTTCCATTGGGGAAAAGTGAAGCCGCCAGTGTCCCGATACAGTGCTGACATCTTGGGTCTTGAGTCTGCGCAGTAGCGATTTCGGGACTAGTCCTGCGCAGTAGTGAGCAGGAAGTAAAGCCGCGAAATCAAGGCCCCGCCCTCGCTCTCGCAGAATGCGCATATCACAGCTGTCAATCATGACGTGACACCACTGCTGTTATAGCATTAAATAACTAAATAAAAACAAACTTATTTTAAAAACAAACACTTGGATTTACATCAGCGTGATACAAACTAAAATAAATAATAGAAACCAGCTTTGAAAAAAAAAGCTCATTGAAGTGTAATTAAATTGTTTAGTTGGGGGGCGATCGAGACGTTTTGGCTTCACTTTTCAGGGCTTGTGTTGCACGCTTGGCTAGAACCCCTCTTATTTCCAGATGCATTTCCGCTTGTGATGGTAAAAACAATGATAGATTGGATAAGCTAAGAAGTGATATCACTGGAGGAGTCAAGCTGCAACAAAAGTCTATTCACCTTCATCACTCCAACAACGTACACTGCTTCTTTTTCGGCTTTTACCTTGATTCTGTAACATGCCTGTTAGACTACTAACTACTACAGATCTGCATGTAATTGCACGTTGATGTGAACAATGATGCAGACGTATAAATGAAAGCTGGCACATAGCCATATGGTATGCTATAAATCATGCTTTAGCCATACACTTCTGCTATACGTGCATTACTGCATATGCCTTTCCTGTGTTTTAACAATCTGAGTTCAAATTAACTTTTGGTGGTTATCAAAAGCTTAAAAGGATAGTTCACACAGAAATGATTAGAGGCACCATTCACTTCCATAGTATTATTTTTTCCTACCATGGAATTCAGTGGTGCCCCTGATCTGCTTTGTTACAAACATTCTTCAAAATATGTTCATTTGTCTTCAATAGAACAAAGTAATTTATTCAGGTTTATTTTTGGGTGAACTATACGTATTTCACCTTTGAGTGTACCCTCTGAGTTCTGAGGGAATGTTATTTAAGTCTAGTTTTCAGTCCAGTAGCAGCAGCTATAAGTGCCTTTACATGTTCAAGGTCTGTTTAGGGCCAATGGATCAATGGTTTCAATTGATTGAACTTGGAAAAGTATTTTTCGCTCCGCTTGTGCTTATATGCATCCAGAATTAAGCCCCTCTGACACCCTTGTGACAGAAACCTGACAGACATGTGAAGTTTGGGCACTGTTACCTTGGCATCAGTTGCTTAGCAACCCCCACCATCTCCTTACACTGTCAGAATGAGTGAGGAGTTTTGACCTCTGAAACTGACAATTTAAACTTCAGCTCCTCAAAGATCACATAAGCGTTTTAGTGTCGCAATGTAAAATCATGAAGGATTAGAGCAGACTGTTTGTCACGGTCCATCAAATTGGTTCCCATTGTGGCATGTGATTCTTTTGAGGTGCCTGTAAACTGGATTTATGTGCCATGTAGCAGTTCTTGCTTCAGCAGCTCTCAGTTCGATTTGTTTTACGACATAAATTTTACATGGGCAAACCCAACACCACGGCAAAATAGAAACCAAACATTAAGATGTATTGATGTTAATGTGACAAAATATTTTGTAAAATAAATGCATAATCTGTATTTTAAATGTCAAGGAGAGAGATTGTTAAAGGCAACAAAACCAATGTAATTTTCCATTACTGCGCGCATGTAGTCTGACATGTCATGTCTACCCCCTCACTTTTGTAATCTTATTTCTGACTCTCTGCATGGTAAGGAAAGCTTTTCATCCATTCATCATCGATCTGTTAAACCCGCTGTGTGACAGAGAATGATGGAGCCGTGAGAAAGACAAAGGCATAAAGCTGTTTAAATTAGCACATTTTATATGAGATATGACCTTTCAGAGACCTTTATCACCTTTCTCATATGTGTTTTGGGTAGGTTAGGTTATTTTTCTTAACCATATTTTTAGACAAAGGCAGAAGGACAAGACGAAGAGAAGAGGCGACTTAATGTCTAACCAGTTAGCATTTTTAGTGATTTTATGTCACTCATAAACATGAAATCAATATTCTTTAAGTGCATGTACATGGATGTGCATATATATGTTTGAGTGTTTTAAGTCAGCTAGTTTTATGTTATTATCACACTTATCAGGATGTTGATTCTTGACACTGTGCACCTGCCGAACAGGTTTTCAATGCTAAAATTATAATTGTATGTGATGGGAAAACGAAAAACATCCCAGCCCATCTGCTATAGAGCGAAGTATATTTTGCCATGCAGAGCAAAGCCGGTAATTTGTTTTAAAACTCATTTTACTTAGGCAGAAAGGATTTATAAGCAGCGAAATCTATCTTGAATGCATTATAACCAGTTGCCAAGCCTCTATGCTGTCATTGATTTGTGAGTTAAATGCTCTCTAGCTCATTCTGCGCTGTGGGTAGTGTTATATTTCAGGCGGATCACATGATTTCAGCTGAACTCTAGATATTTACCTCATTAAAACACAACCTGGGATTTCTGCTTGAATGTACAGTGTTTACTTATTTAATGATGATGTGCGTGTCTTTGTGTTTATTCCCTCAGATGTACCCGTGCAAAGGCAGAAAGCCTTGACAGAGCTTAGTCAAAAAAGTGACATCCAGGAAACATCATTAGATAAAGGTAAGAATAATGGACACACTTGCAGAAACACGCAGAGATCTAGATACAGCAGATATAGACCGGAGCGCATACTTGCGCATGAAACAAACCACTGACCAATCAGTTTGCATGTCAGATTTGAGCTCAGAGTGATCTATGAGGTTTTGCTTGAGAGACGACGTGTGCAGAATTTCCAGAGCTGGAAGATGTAACAACGACGACACACAATCTTGTCTGAACCACAGGCAACACACCCACAGGCCTTTCACGACCATCTGATGCATGTTGAACCCAAAATGGCAAAAGCTGTTTGGCAATTGCAATACGCAGTCTGACTGGCTTCACGTAGGTTTTACGAGTCAGAATTTTTATGCTAGTAAACAAAAGTGTGTTTACAGTTTTATACAACAATCATTTTCAAAGAACAGGCATTTTCTAGTGATTTACTTGTTTTTTATGCAACTTTCTGTGGAGACTTCAGTGCTATTATTCGAAACAACTGCCATTTCATTGTATTTGGTCCTGTTATTATTGTATCATTGGCTGGAGTTTTACTTATAAAACAAACTTTGATTGGTTTATTTACTTGTCAATCAGACAGCCTTAGAAGTTTGATGATATGTCTAGTTAAAGAGCACCTATTTCATTGCTACAAAAAACAACAACGTTATTTTGTGTATTTGGTATTATTTTCCGTATACCATAAATTTTTTCCTCATACGCATTGATTTTGTACAAAGTTTATCGATCTGAAAAGCTCTGTGTCACTGATTGGCCAGTTAATCTGTACGTTGTAATTGGCCTGAATACCTCTGACGTCAGCCGAAAATGTGGCGCTCCTTACCATGTTTGAAAGATTCGCTCACAATGCAATGCTGACAGGAGTTAACTTACAGGCTGTGAGTCCAAGCCTGAGGAATTATGATAATGTCGGACTTCTCTACATCACCAATCCCAGGAAGTAAACTGTTGCCTACAATCTGTGTGTTTGTTGTAGTCCAAGAAAAGAGATTTACATCAGAAACGCTAACTCGCGTCATCGTTTACTTTAGAGTATGTTACTTTTGCACACTGTAAAATATTTCTGTAAAAATTACAGTATTACGGGGTATTACTGTCAACTAGCTGCCAGTAACTTACTGTAGATTTTACATTTATGTTATTTACTGGGAACAGTTTGTTCAAAGTTAAATGTTACTGGCAACCAGCTGCATAATTACAGCAAAAAAAATTTACAGTGTATCGTTAACATGTAGGCTACTAATACACTTCCACGCCAATGGATATTTAAAATCGTGAGACCATAGTTGCTCTTTAAGGCCCCAATATACTTCTAGAGAGTATAAGAAGGAACTGATGTGATGTCATTTCAAACAAAATCTGACCAAAAAGAACTTATTTTTTTTCCCAATTTCGCAGCTATTATGCAGAGCAAATTTTTAGGAAAAGTTCTGTTGGGGTGGTAAACACCTTCGATCTACTATTGGTGTGTTTGCATAATGAATGCGTAACATCACTGTAAAAAAATCTGTAGAAATTACTGTATTACTGGGTATTATTGGCAACTAGCTGCTGGTAACTTACTGTAGATTTTACATTTATGTTATTTACTGGCAACAGTTGTTCAAAGTTAAATGAACATTAAACATTTTCAGTCTTTATCTTCTACAGTAAGTTACTGGCAAACAGCTGCATAATTACAGCAAATTTTGTACAGTGATTTGTTGTTCATTTCGTTGCATGGAGGTCACAAAATACTTTTTTTAACAACATCAACATTATATGAGATTATTTTTTACAAATTATTAAACCAAATAGTGTGTTTGTGACCATTTGAACGTCTTGTCTTTTCTTAAAACCTAAATTGGGTTTTCTCGCGGAAGATCTGCATTTATTAAAAAATTGAGGAAATCATATATTTTAAATCAATATTTTATGTTACTTTACTTAATTGATGTAAATAGCTGTCCAATAAGCCGGATAATGTACAGGCAGGTTGTTATTGCAAAATAAGCCTCAGCTTTGCGTCTGGTCCTGATCACACTGTCGGGGCTTATTTCAGACTGCCTATACATTACTTATTAACCTTTAATTTTATGAATAAAGACCTTTATTCGCTATCTCTTGACCACATCAAAGTTTCATCAGGTCAAAATATGCACATGCACAGCGACTATTTGCATACTCAACCTAAACCCCGCCTCCAGAAACAAGGACATGTTGAGATGTTCAAATATAGTGTACCGGCACACTACAGTTTTACCAGTATTATTTGTCTTGTCATGTCATACAAAAGAAAGACAGAAAGCTCTGACCGCAGTAGGCTTGAGTCTTATTCAGGTTCTCAGATCACTGGCTTTGATAAATCACATTTAATGAATTATGAATCATTTCATTCATCTTTCCATACATGGTGTGAGTGCTTTAGCTGCAGTCACTCCAAGGTTATGTTTACACACAACAACAGAAAGCGGTTAGATATAAACCAGATTCTGACATTTTTAAACGCCTGCATTTTGACTTTTGCACTTGTTTGTTCTTATACATTTCGGCATGTCAACTGTGTGACATGCTTGTTTCTTAAAAAGTAATTTAGTTCATACCATATAATGATCATACTTCTGCATACTTTACATAGATTAAATTCTGCTGTTTCTGTGTTTCTGTATCTCAATTGGTAGAATCACAGGGAACACACCTATTGATAAAAGAGATTTTGGTCTAAGTGTCTAAAAATGAATAAATGTAAATTTCTGCAAAAATGCATGTAAAAAACTCAAGTAGAGGCTATAAGAATAAGTTGTCAGAAGGGATTACAGACTGCAGTTGTTTACCTTTGAACACAGCAGTTGGCACAGCAGTTGGCCACACGGTTCATTCCTCCGTGTAGGTGAGATTGTGTGTCTGCGTGTAAAGCGCATTACAATGCAGTGTGTGTGAACTCACTGTTGACAGGTGTAATGTGTGTGTTGACAAACCTACCAGGGGATCTGTAAAATTTTCCCTGGTGTTGAAAAGCAACACAGCTGCAATCTGACACAGATTGTGCGTGTGTGAGTGTCTGTGTGAACCTGTTTACTTGGATGTCACAACCTAAATCATTTTGTAGTATAGTAACAGTGTAAGAAGTGTGTTCACATTGGAAATTACAAAAAGAAAGTGCACTTTTATATTAAGTATTGGTAGTATATCGATATATTTTTCCAGCAGGATATGGGATGAGACAATCTATATTGGTATATCCTTCTTTGCAACAGAAGCTGTAGACTGAGAATGTAAGCTTTCCAACCAGCTCACATGTTGTGCATGAACAAAAACCTGTCTTTAAAATTTGTTTTTATAATACACTATTTTAAAGAGCACCTATTGTCCGATTCACATTTTTAAATTTTCTTTGGTGTGTGTGTATTAGTACATGTTAACGATATGCAAAAGGTACAAACCCCAAAGTAAACGATGACATGAGTTATCATCTCCAAAGTAAATCTCTTTTCTTGGACTACAACAAACACACGGATTGTAGGCAGCAGTTTACTTCCTGGGATTGGTGATGGACAAGACCGACATTCTCATAATTCCTCCTGCTTCGGGCTTACAGCCTGTAAGTTAACGCCTGTTTGCAACCGAATCTTTCAAACATGGTAAGGAGTGTCACATTTCCGGCTGACATCAGAGGTATTCAGGCTAATCACAACATACAGATTAGCTGGCCAATCAGGGAAACATAGCTTTTCAAATCAATGAGTTTTTGGAAGAGAGTAAAATCTGGAGCTACAAAAATGTATGTTATGTGAAAAAACAATGTGTTTTAACCATACACCACTCGAACACATTGTATTATACCAAATACAAAAAATAACGTTGGTTTTTAGCAATGAAATAGGTGCTCTTTAAAGGATTAGTCCATTTTCTTAAAAGAAAAATCCAGATAATTTACTCACTACCATGTCATCCAAAATGTTGATGTCTTTCTTTGTTCAGTCCAGAAGAAATTATGTTTTTTGAGGAAAACATTGCAGGATTTTTCTCACTTTAATAGAGCCCAACATTTAATACTTAACTCAACACGTAACAGTTTTTTTCAACGGAGTTTCAAAGGACTATAAACAATCCCAAACGAGGCATAAGGGTCTTATCTAGCACAACAATTGTCATTTTCGACAACAAAAACGACAAATACACACCTCCAAAGCACAGATTCTCGTCCAGATCCGGTCGTGATGTGCTATCGCGACCCCACGCAATACGTCATCACGTCAAGAGGTCACAAAAGACGAACGCGAAACTCCGCCCCAGTGTTTACATGTGTTGAAAGAGGACCGTTCCTACGTTACGTTGTTGTATATCAACTGATACTAATTAATGTCTTTGTGTCAGTTTAATGTTTACAATGGTCCGCAAATGTGCGTTTTATATATGTAACACGTGACCTTCCTACGTCACTACGCATTTACGTTTAGGTCGCGCTGGACCGGACCTAGACGAAAAGTTGTGGTTTAAAAGTACATATTTTTTATTTTCATTGTCCAAAATGACAATCGTTTTGCTAGATAAGACCCTTATGCCTCGTTTGAGATTTGTTTATAGTCCTTTGAAACTCCGTCGAAAAAAACTGCCACGTGTTGAGTCCAGTATCAAATGTTGGGCTCCATCAAAGTCCACCAAAATGAGAAAAATCCTGGAATGCTTTCCCCAAAAAACACAACTTCCTCTCGACTGAACAAAGAAAGACACCAACATTTTGGATGACATGGTGGTGAGTAAATTATCTGGATTTTTCTTTTTAAGAAAATGGACTAATCCTTTAATAAAGATGATTGTGACATCTCATTTGACTTGCATGTCAAAATACTAAGATATTTTATGTACAATGCATTTCATCAATAAAATGACAGAGATTTCGGTCAATATCACCCAGCCCTGGCACTCATTCAACCAAATAAATGAGATGTGTAACTCTGAACACCTATTGGATTTTTGCTTACATGACGGAGGATAGGAGGGGCTATCAGATGCAGTGAAAGGAAAGTTTATCTGTAGAGACAATTACACTTTACAGTCTGACGGTGACTGAGGAAAACAGATAACGCTGTCATTAACAGAACAATGTACAAATTGATTTTCTTAGAGTGCAATGTACTATGCGTTAGACGTCCTTGTGGGAAACTGCTTATACTTCCAGTTAGTAAACAACGTTACATGAGTACATAGTGCATAGTTATAGTATGCCATTTGAGACACAGCTCTAGTGATCTAAAAGCATTTTTGGGCATCATGGGCACATTATGATACCCAAGTGCACAACTTGGACGAATTAAAAAAGAATGTGTGCAACTGCGCTGGTGCTAAAAATAAAATGGACAATGTGTAGATAAATTTTGACAAATAAATGGAAATGGATGCCAGTATCGTGGGTTTCCATTAGCTTTTATACTGAGAACAGTGTGTTGGTTGTTGATTGTTAACTTGAGTATGTGTGGGTTTGCATGGTTTCTTCTTACAGGAATCTGGCATCTGTGTATGTGTTTGAAAAGAGAGTCATTACCTGCTTGAAATTCTGCACCTTGACCTTAAATCCTGCCTTTACCCACTGTGTGTGTGTATTAAACAGTGGTGTCAGTTGTAGCTCCTCCTTTTTAAGAAGAGAAAGAAAAGGAGGGGGAGATTAGTTAATATCTACAAACCATGTAAGAGTCGCTCCCGGCAGGTGAAAAAGAGAGTTTTAATTTGTTTGCAGTTGATGTTATTTGAGTTTCTTTAAAATCTGACCACCCGACTTGGTCATTGTGGAAAAGGCAAAGCAAGGGAATGAGAGGTGAATGGGGGTGAGTAACTGAATGGTCGCAAGCGTTTTTCCTCAGGCTGGAGCAGTGAGACTTTCTGCAGAGCTGGTTTCGATGGGAGCGCGTGTGTGTGTGTTTAGTGGATGTTTTGGTTGTGGAGTGATTCATGTGGTTTCTACTGTTTGTTTTGTAAACGCAATGAGAGGACCGTTAGATCATCGGGCACGTTTATATTCAAACAGTCACGTGCCCGCGCACATGCAGGAGCACAAACATGCCTATTTACATTCTTGATTGGGGGGGTGTTAAACATTAAACGTATTTTAAAAGCAGGCTGTGATGAAGTATTGTGAATTTCTGTTTGCACCCTAATTCCCTATCATCAGAACACACAGCATCTGATGGGACTGGGAGCTGTTAAATCACACAAAATAGACCTGGCACCATTTTATCACAGTGTACATAAACAGAAGATCAAGCTTTTCAGGATAGAAATGCACACATCATGTCGTGTTATTATCTAAACTTCACATTTGTGATGCAAATGTTTAGCATTAAGACTCTATAAACATCCCGATGACCTTTGACACTGTTATTTTTTAAATGCACTGCAAGATAATCTGTGCTCATGTAAAGGTAATGACATTGAAATGTTAACAGTGTTAAAAGTGTCCCACATACTTTCCTTATTGTAAAGCTATTTTAACCACTTTTTTAGTCTTATACAAGCCATTGTTTGACTATATATTAGTGGAATTTACGTGACTACTTATAATATGTAAAGATATCGGATGCAAAACCCTCTAAGTTCGTCAGACATGTTTTCTGTCTTTCACTGCAAAACCCTCAAAGGGCATACATCTGCACTTCTAAAAAATCCACTTCTTTGGAAAAGACTTAGTAAACAATTGCAGAATCACTAAAGATATAACATGAAACATCTTAAATGATGTCAGAATTCAAAAGTAAAAAAATTAAAATGAACCACACATTAGGGGGCGCTGTGATATGGCTGCCACATTCGGTTGTACTAAGCTCCAACTACTCACAAGGGACCCAAGTTTGAATGTGACTCACGGTCATTTCTTATTTGTCTTCCGTGCACTTTCAAGACTTTGTTGAAAAATCAACGTGGTGTTTAATAAATTCTGCCAATAAATTGGTATTTCTGAATGGCCTGATGGCGGGATTAAGCAGATTTGAAGCGAAAATATTTGATGAACACATGCCGAAAGCATTCCGTTGATGTCATTAACTCATTTTTGTAGAAGGTGGCGTTTAGCGGCTTTTGCATTGAACTCTTCATTTCTACTTTTAGAAATTCACATGTTAAAGTGTAGATGGTAAAAGGTCATTTTAAAAAAGAAACTTAAAATATTAAATATAAAAAAATGAATGGTGACAAATTATAGCAAAATATATAATGTGCTTTATTCTAAAGCAGTATAACTTTAATAGGAGTATGATACGTCTCAACATGGGTGTGATATGTTAGAGTCAAGAGGTATTTGTCCCGCCCCTCCTCAACTGTGATTAGATGGCTGAATAAAAATTGACATAAACATTTTTCAACACAAGACAACGGGCTATAAACCCAAAAAGCAGAATTAAACCTCAGCATCTCGCCAGCTACTAGCATTTTTAAAAATGTTGTGCTATCATAGCAAACAATGAAAAGAACACAATGTACGTGGTAAAAAAAGGCTTTTGTGAACGCATGGCCTACAGTATGTTCTCATTAGTACTTATGCGTTTGTTTTGGGTGTCTGTGACATAAATACACACACAGTGGTGTGGTTTCCCGGACAGGTATTCGACTAGTCCTAGATTAAAATAAATGTAAGAGCGGTCCAAACTGACAACAACTGGCACTGACATATCTTAAAATACACCAGTGCCATTTGTTTGGCCTAAAAATGAACACAAGTAATGTTTTTAGTAATGCATGTTTGTTTAAACTAGTTATATTTCCCAGTTAAACTAAGGCCAGGTCCTAGCTTGAGATAATCCCTGTCTGGGAGTCCACCCCAGTGTATTTACATTCTACAAAATAGTGCTAAATAGCACCAAAAGCTTGTAATCATAGGGGAACCATTTTTAGTGCTATATAGCACCTGTAAAGCACCTATGAAGAACCATCCGGGGGTAATATAGCACCACTATAGCACCAGATATGGTTCTATATAAGGAATAATTGACGACGGGCCATTGAATTATAAGAAAATAATGCACACCAAAGGTGGTTATGCACACCCGTTACACCGGGGTATTTTCAAATAATACAAAGGACCGGAGTCAATTATTCCGCTTATACCACGGTTACCACAAACATTGATCTGGTGCCTATTTTTAAGACATTTGAAAAGTTAGGTGTGCGGTTATCGAAAAATAATGCATACCCATGGAACATTTCTCAACCAATCAGAATACAGCATTTAACAGACCCGTGGTATAAAGCACAATATGGTTCTGCACAGTTGCAACACTGGTACTACATAGGTGCTATATAGCACTTAAAATGATTCCCCTATGATTACGAGCTAGTGAATTTAGCACCGTTTGTTTTTAGAAGCGCATCTCACTAACGGCAAGATGGTTTATACAAGTAGTAAAAACCCACGACGAAGGAGTTAACAATTTCTTTTGGCAAAGGTTTCTGTGGAGCTATGCAGATTTTATGCAAGTCTGATGATGACTATTAAATACATGTTGTAAATATATCAGTGTATATTATTATGCTGTTATAGTTCTGCTCTATTTGATGCCAAAGTCAATGATATGTCCTTATTCTGGCCTTCTCCCCAAGGCACACAAAGTCATTTTGTGTTTGACTGCACTAATAGAATTAATCAAACCCTTCAGCATGCCGCTATTAGATATCTGCCCTTTTCTCAAATGTCCTTAAAGGCTAAAACACTCAAGACTATTTCAGCTGCATAAAAAGCCCACATATGCCACTTTTTATGTTCTTATCTTTATAATGTCACACACATGATCAGACCATTTCTAAGGACACTCTGCCTCTCCTGCTTAATGGAGCACACCAGCACTGATGTCCTGTTTATAAAAGCGCAAAAATAGCAAAGCACATAAGGAGTTCGGGGAATAATACCACTTTTTTATATAATATTATTAAGCAATATGAAATACATGTCTGGACAAGATGCTGGTATAGATTGAACACTCACCCTTCTCTGAACCCAACTAATCTAGAGTATCATCTGCATTCTAGAGCCTTATTTTTGGATTAGCCGAGGGTAAAGTCCTACAGCTTTAATCCAGATAATGCAGCATGCCAGATCAGTAGTGTTGTCTCAAAGTAAACAGAGGAAGATTCTTGAGGTGCATTAGATGCCTGTGTCAAGACTTCTGCCTCCTCTGACAGGGAAGAACACCAGGCGCTCAGAATTCTTCACCTGTTTTCACTTGTAGAGTCTGTGCTTTGGTTATCAATTATATGAATGAAGCTTGTTTGTGTAAAACACTTCTGTGTTTAGAAAATAGACTGTGGTAGGGTTTAACCATATATGCATGTTCACCTGAATATACACTCACCTAAAGGATTATTAGGAACACCATACTAATACTGTGTTTGACTCCCTTTCGCCTTCAGAACTGCCTTAATTCTACATGCTGAAAGCATTCTTAAGAAATGTTGGCCTATATTGATAGGATAGCATCTTGCAGTTGATGGAGATTTGTGGGATGCACATCCAGGGCACGAAGCTCCCATTCCACCACATCCTAAAGATGCTCTTTTGGGTTGAGATCTGGTGACTGTGGGGGCCATTTTAGTACAGTGAACTCATTATCATGTTCAAGAAACCAATTTAAAATGATTCGAGGTTTGTGACATGGTGCATTATCCTGCTGGAAGTAGCCATCAGAGGATGTTTACATGGTGGTCATTAAGGGATTGACATGGTCAGAAACAATGCTCAGGTAGGCCGTGGCATTTAAACGATGCCCAATTGGCCTTAAGGGGGGCCTAAAGTGTGCCAAGAAAACATCCTCCACACCATTACACCACCACCAGCAGCCTGCACAGTGGTAACAAGGCATGATGGATCCATGTTATAATTCTGTTTACGTCAAATTCTGACTCTACCATCTGAGTTTCTCAACAGAAATCGAGACTCATCAGACCAGGCAACATTTTTCCAGTCTTCAACTGTCCAATTTTGGTGAGCTTGTGCAAGTTGTAGCCTCTTTTTCCTATTTGTAGTGGAGATGAGTGGTACCCAGTGGGGTCTTCTGCTGTTGAAGCCCATTCGCCTCAGGGTTGTGCGTGTTGTGGCTTCACAAATGCTTTGCTGCATACCTCGGTTGTAACGAATGGTTATTTCATTCAAAATTGCTCATCTATTAGCTTAAATCAGTCGGCCCATTTTCCTCTGACCTCTAGCATCAACAAGGAATTTTCGCCCACAGAAATGGTAAACCCTAGAAATGGTTGTGCGTGAAAATCCCAGTAACTGAGCAGATTGTAAAATACTGAGACCGGCCCGTCTGGCACCAAAAACCATGCCACGCTCAAAATTGCTTTAATCACATTTCTTTTCCATTCTGAAATTCAGATTGGAGTTCAGGAGATTGTCTTGACCAGGACCACACCCCTAAATGCATTAATGCAACTGCCATGTGATTGGTTGATTAGATAATTGCATTAATGAGAAATTGAACAGGTGTTCCTAATAATCCTTTAGGTGAGTGTATATAATGGCTTGTTAATCTTTAAATAAGAGGAGAAAATGTTCCCATGTCATGTGTCTATTTAAATATATTTTGAAAGCCATGCCGTCACCCAACTATGCAAGGTGAAAGAAACCATGACACGGACTATATAACATGCAGGTTTAGTTTTGGTACGATGAAAATCAGATTCCACACCAGAAGCACACATCCAACACCCAGATCTGAAAGTGAGATCACACTTCTAGAAAACACGAAAAAACACTTTCAATTTGGTAGAAGTGTTGAAAAGTAAATTTACTAAGTATAGATGTCTCTGGGGTGGTACCCTTTCAAAATGTCCCTGTTGGTACCAAAATGGTAAAAGGGTACTGCCCTAAAGACAGCTTGGGACCATTTTTTCACCATTTTGGTGACCGTGTAAGGCACACTCTAAAAATGTCTGGGTTATTTTTAAGCCATGTTGGGTAAATTTTGGACAGAACCCACCGCTGGGTTAAAATTAACCCAATGCTGGATTGTTTTAACATAACTGCTGGGATATTATAACCCATGGTTGGATAACAACAACCCAACATTGGGTAATTTTAAACCTAGCACGTGTTCTGTCCAATATGAGTTCAAAATAACCCAGCCATTTTTATATTCTGATCTTGGTACCTTATCAATGATCTCAGTATTTGAGGTTTATAATAAGAGTATTGCCCATGAAACGAAAGGTAGTGATTCTAACACATGCTAACCTTATCCATGGACATGAGCCAAACAGATACAAGCCAAAGCACACAAAACACACACACACACACACACACACACACACACACACACACACACACACACAGCTGCTCTACAGATGAAAGGTGTTTGCGTGTGTGCGTGCATGTGCATTATGTGCTTATATCCATGTAACCCAGAAATCAAAGCTGGTGTGCCATTTGAGAAGTATTTAATAAACAAAACACTATATATTTACATTATAAGGTGTACATTTGATCATTGTGTGTTATATAACTAGTTTTTGCATTGTTTTATGAGCTAATTAAAGAATCAGAAATATTTGACCGCAGTTTCAGTTAGTAAGCACAGTTCATGATTGATGATTGTTACAGTATGTGTAATATGTGCAGATTCACTTCGTGATTACTGTGAGGTGCATAAAGCCTCTGAAAAATGTACTTTTCATTCCAACACACCCTTTAACGGCAGCCTTTTATACTCTAAAGAAATGGCAGGAATGTTTTATTATGTGTTCCCCAATACCTGTACAGGTGTTTTTCTAGTTTCAGAGCCGTAAGGAGTCTTTGTGTTTGTGTAGGAGGTGTATTAGGATTTTTTATATTTAATATTTCTTTATTTGTGGTGCTGTTGCATGAGGAGGTGGTGCGTCTGCAGGAGGAGGTGTCAGTATTAAAGCAGGTGAGGGAGATGCTGAACCGTGAGCTGGAGGAGACAGGAGGCGGTTGCACCGTGGAGCTGCTGTCAGTATCACAGCTCCGGGTGCAGCTGACGCAAAGAGAGCAGGAGCTGGACAGAGCAAAGGAGGCATTACAGGGTGAGTTCAACTTAATAGGTATTTGAGTCTGACCTTTTACCCCAACTCTCACCCTATCCTGAAATGAGCTCGGAAGTGAGTGGAACTGACCCACAACCCCAAACCTCCCTATTCCTAAATCGAAAGAGTAATTGCGAAAACCATTATGGTGTGTGCAAACAGTGGACACTTTGCTATGCCATAAGACCAAGGAACTGAAACATCATAAAGATGTATTTTGCCTCGAGACATTAATTGTTTGTGGATGTAAAGTGTAGAAATTTAAAGAACAGCATTAATACTGCAATCATATCCATGCTGTTGATGTATCAAGGGATCCTGCTTTTCTTGCTGTGACTCGGTTTTTAAACTTACTTTCTCCAAGGACCTTCGCAGCCAAGTGAGAGAGTGATTAATAGATGTTGCTGTTTTTCACAGGCTAAAGCCCTATTCGGACGGTAATTGTTTCTTGTGGGGACGTAAGGTATTTTTATCATTTACAGAGGGTAGTCAATAATTGTATTGCCATCCGAATCCAGAATGTCAGTGTTTTTTTTCTTCTGACCACCCGCTTAAAAAACCTTGGCCGGATTACCTACTGTTTTTTGATCAACAACAAGGTCGTATGGTAATTTAATTACTGTCCGAATCCAGATCTCTGAGTTTATAAAAGGGGATCAATGCAAAGTTCATGCTTTTAGACCACTGAAAAGCACTGTATGGCATTTATTCTGCATCTCAGGGTTCCCAGGGGTCCTTGAAAGTTTGTGAATCTGGAGGAAAATATTCAAGGCCCTGGAAAGTTTTTGAAAATATACAGTACTTAGATACAGATCATTGAAAGTGCTGGAATCTGTTTTATGCAAGAAGTTATCTGGAAAAAAATCCATATTATTCCCTGTGTAGTGTAGGATAATATCATAAAAATTCTAGACTTTAAGCACACGTGCTAAACTGTTTGCTTTAAATGCTTATATCTTCTGTATGCGAATGTTGATTCATACCAAAATGTTTTTTGCATAGTTTTGCAAACGTCTCGGGTTACGTATGTAACTGTTGTTCCCTGAGAAGGGAACGAGGCGCTGCGTCTCCCTTGCCATACATCCTGCGTCCCTGTAACGTCATCTTTGGTAATATTTTAGATGGCGATATACTTCCTGGCTCCCGCATCACCCTGTCTTTGTTGTTAAGCCTCACCATTGGTTGAATTTAATATACACATTCAGACACACTTACCCTTTGGAGGCGTCCCCAAAGTGTCACCGCAGTGACGCAGCGTGAGTTCCCTCAAAAGGGAACTGTAACAATGTATCTTTAAAGGTAAGACAATGTAACATTTAGTCCTTGAATTTTAGGGCATTTAACCTGGAAAGTCCTTGAAAGGTCCTTGAATTTGAAGTTAACTAAGGTGTGGGAACCCTGGCATCATTGAAGCTGCTTTTTTGCGTGCATTTTAAACATTTGACACCTTTATTACTGAAATGATGAAAAGTATATGAAACATTTTTTATCATCGCTTCCTTGGAGCGAGTGGGAGCTGATAAGAGTAAAGAGAAAAAAAATCATAAAAGCATTTACTATGTCTATTAGCATCTCTTTTAAAATGTATTCAATTACACAACAATATTTCATATACATATAATCAAGTATCCGGATCATGTGAATTATCATGTAATTAACCACACATGCAGCGCATTTCCAGGTGTTTCGAATTATATACTCTCACATCCACCGCAAATTTATCTTCATCCAAATGCATGAGTTTTATCGCGGAGGAGACATGCAAATATATTTTTAGAGACATCCTTATGAGAAACAATTACAGTCTGAATAGGGCTTTAGTCAGAGATATTTTGATTGTTGGTTACACATAAACAGCACTGTGGGTTTTATCTTCTGTTCTTGGTGCAGTCGTTGTGCATGTATATGTGTGTGCTTGCCTGAACACAAACAAAAGCCTCCTGATATCACCTCTTCCAGCATTAATAAATACAAGCCGTCTTATTTGGAAACAAGGGGGAAGTTTTTTTTGTAATTTTTAAAACAGGCCCTTGCATTGTACGCATCAGTGAGAAATGAAATGATAAAGAAAAGTATTGTGCATGAATGCTGCAAATGAGAAGTCTTATCTCTCCCTATGATGGAAGAGGAGCATCCAATATTTAATTAAACACACATGCACACAGTTGGGAGGTTAGCTTCGGCTTTTAGAGGAGCTATTGATCTGAACATTCTCCGCTATTTAGAATCTCTCTTCACCTCCTACCAGGTGTTCCTCTGTGTGTGTGTGTGTGTGTGTGTGTGTGTGTGTGTGTGTACAAGTGTGTAAAAGGATTTTTTGTGTGCTGTTTGGCTCTTGTATAATGGGTCTTTAAGTGGTGGGTGAATGGACTCAATGTCCTTGGAAAAGATGGGCTGCAATTTGCAAGTCAGAGCAGAAGCTACAAACAACCTAAAACAGTCAATTACTGCCTCTGTTATCACACACAGTTAAACACACACACACACACACAGAGAGAGAGAGAGAGAGAGAGAGTGAGAGAGAGAGAAAGACTGGATTTTGGAAATTAAAGTGTAGTGTTAAATGTACACTTATTGGAATACTGACACTTGTTATAACTTATTAATCATATTAGGCAAAGAAAATGTATATATATCACTTTATTAGATATAATCTAATTTATTGGACATAATTAAGACAATAAAATTTGCAATAATGCTATATATGAATATATAGCAAGGCAAAACCCTCTAAGTGCGTCTGAAAGGTTTTCTTGTAAATTAGCATTAGCAATTTTTTTTTATCATGCTCATATGTTTAAGTTCAATATTATCACTTTAAAAGTACACTTCACTTTTTTTGAAAATATGCTTATTTTCCAGCTTCTCTAGAGTTAAACATTTGATTTGTACAGTTTTGGAATCCATTCAGCCGATCTCCGGGTCTGGCGATACCACTTTTAGCATAGCTTAGCATAATCCATTGAATCTGATTAGACCATTAGCATCGCGCTTAAAACTTGACTCTTCTGAAGTTACATTGTGTACTAAGACTGTCAGAAATTAAAAGTTGTGATTTTCTAGGCAGATATGGATAGGAACTATACTCTGATTCTGTCTATACTGATTCTGGCATAATAATCAAGGCCTTTGCTGCCGTAACATGGCTGCAGCAGGCACAATGATATTACGCACTTCCCGAAAATAATGCTTGCGCATTTAGTATAGCTGGACTGACAGATAAATGTATAGCATTTAATCAACACAGCCAACTTTCCTTTTTAACTCTTTCACCGCCATTGACGAGATATCTCGTCAATTAAGAGAAAACGCTTCCCCGCTAATGACGAGATTTTCCGTCTTTCCGCAATACCGCTAGTATCCACCAGGTGGCTTCCGCAACTTATACAACCCGGAAGTAGCGCCTCACGTGAAAGAGAAAGAACTCCGTGTATGTTTTAAAGATCGCTCTGCATCTGATCTCTATCAAAAGTCCTTTGCAAAAATGGAATTATCTCAGCTTTTTGCTCAAAATTGGGTGTTTTTGAAGAAACCTACCCATGTTTGAGAGGTAATTACAAGAGAACTAATAAAGATAGGATAAAACGTTTTTTTTTTTTTGAAAGCAGAGGGTCTGTTCTTTCATCTGATATATTGTTTGTTTATATATTTAAAGAAGAACATTTTCTGGAAGGCATTAAACTTTTGTGAAAATCATGAAAAATGCTGGCGCTGGCTGGGAACTTTTTTTAAAAACGCTGGCGGGGAAAGAGTTAATGTTTTTGCTCTAACCATGTAGGTAACTACGTTTCTTTCTCCCTCCAGCTATGAAGGCAGACAGGAAACGTTTGAGGTTGGAGAGGACTGATCTTGTGAATCAAATGCAGCAGCTGTACACGACACTGGAGAGCCGCGAGGAGCAGCTCCGAGACTTTATACGCAATTATGAACAACATCGAAAAGTATTTTTCATGCATTCAAATATTATACATATATGCTACATATACACACTCATACACATAGGCCTCCATACTCAACACACTGAGACCATGCTCAAACCGTTTGTGTGTTTCAGGAGAGTGAAGATGCAGTGAGGATCTTGGCGAGGGAAAAGGATTTGTTAGAGCGGGAAAAGTGGGATCTACGTCGACAAACCAAAGAGGCCACGGAACATGCCAGTGCACTCCGCTCTGCACTGGACCTGAAAGAGAACAGGATCAAGGAGCTAGAGGCTGAACTAGCTATGGTAAGCAAAACAAACTACAGGACAAATCAGTACAGAGGTATTTAAGATGCGTGTTCCTCTGGCTTAGTGTTTTTAAATGTTCAGCCAAATGAAACATTGGTGTTGTGTGTGTGCTTCTTTAACAGATGAGTAACATCATGGCTCAGAAACTAGAGAGTCGCGTGTTCGTTCGCTCTCCAGAAAGACCAGCTTCACCTAAAAATGTGTCGGTAAGATCAGCCAGGCCTGTCACTCAACCTCAAATCCTTCTTTGATTGGTCTGGACTGTTGGCTTTTCTTTTGATATGCACAATTTAGACAGTGTGATTGGTTGCACATGCAGTTTATTTTTATTAGAATCATCCAATGAAAATGCACTTATTATGAGTATTCACCTTTTTCTCGAACGCGGAAGTAAGTGATGTGACGTATTTCCCTTCTTGTGCGAGACTTCCGGTTCAATATCCAGCCCGTAGAAAACAGTGTAGTGGGAGCACACATAAAACATGATTTTAACAGTTTATATTTACTACACCTGTCATGTATGAACCAGTGTGAGGATAAAATTAAGAAGATATAATCATTTTGTGTTGTTGATCGGAGGTGATGGGTCTGCAATGCGCAAATATAAAAGCACGGAGACATACCAGTATCTTTACAATGGGAAAGTCAGTCGAGTGCTTGTAAATGGAATAGATCAAGACTTCATGTTTTTAACTTTTCAGGTGCTGGTTTAAAATGTCACAACTGTCCCGCTGTTGTGAGGTTTTTTTAAACAGCAATTTTAATGGACTTGTTTATGGCGGCACGTCGAGCTTCACGCGGTCCGACACAGTCAGCAGTATCTTTCTCATTCAACACATTGTAAGTTATTTGAACAAACCATAGTAAACATATTAAACTACTACATGTATTGAGTATTGTTTTCGTTTTATGAAAATATTATTACATCGCTTCTTACGCACTAGGTGGAGACATGAGCTTACGAAATTATTTGCTTACTTTTTAAAGTATTTGCTTTTTCATTTAAAACATAACAACGCGCAAACACATTACAAACTATTATAAACATTAACTAAGCAGATTATGTCTTATATATTCTGTACTGTAATCGCATTTTTTAATAATATATAGTAGCAGAATAAATAAATCGGCTAAATCAGCATATTTTATCAGCATAATATTAGTTGATTTTAAACAATTATTGTATTTATTTTATACTTGCAGTTTCTATGAAAGGTTTTAGTGGATGGATTTGTAAATACAGATCATGAGTGCATGTGCGCCACATACACATTCAGTTCTTGTGCATGTATTATGGCTAAATATATTGTTTTTTACATTTGAGATTTACTGCGTTTGTATTAGCTATTATGGCAACCCCTAACTGCACAAATTATGTCGGTCTTCCTGGATTTCATAATAAACATTAAACAGCCAGTCAAAACGGCACACTTGTGTCCTTTGCAATAGACTACCATTAGTTTTAGTGGTTCACCGGAAGTCATAAACAAGAAAGCTCAAAGATGGTGGCGCCCACATTTACGTCAAGAAACAGGTGGATAGAATGGAAAGCATGTGCCTGTGCATGTAAATGTATTTTTGTGTTCATCTCTGCATGTAAGTTTATTACAATATTATGGAGCCGAAATCATTTTATCGTAATGACAGTGGTGATGATAGCTAAGGGTGGTGATGATGGTGATAGTGGTGTCCTTTTTCGACTTTTAATAAGGCCCACATGGAATCTGCACATTTAAGTTAAGTATGGTTATTAAGTATAGTATTACTGTCACTACACTACATTGTTAGTGAAAGATGATTCATTTTATTCTCTTGGTGATCCAGGTATAGCAGCACGAACCAGTATTAACCAGCATGGACCAAATTTAAATCCATGCTGGTGTGAGCTTTTCTTATCAGTAGGGACATAGGAGAGATGTGTAGTATTTTGTGAATGATGACTGTTCAGACTCTATGTGGGCCTATTTATAAACACTAAATAGTTTGGAGCAACTATTCTGGGCAGTACTGTACGTTCTTTTCACACGTTGAAAAACCTGATTGAATTAAATCTGTTTGTATGTTCCAGGCAAAACAGTCTTTGGCTACCCTCACCAAAGACGTTCCTAAGCGACACTCGCTGGCCATGCCTATGGAGACTGTCGTCAACGGCAACCAAGAGTGGGCGATGCATGCAGAGCTTCCTCTGACTGCGGCGATACGACAGAGTCAACAGAATCTTTACCACTCCATGGACAGACAGGGTACACACACGACACAATAATGATGTGTATATATAGACGGATGCGAAGCAGGAAATTGAAACAACTTCTTTCTGACAGTGTTGAAAGCACCACAGTGCGTCTGTGACGCAGACTGCATGATGTCATCAGCCGCGGCACGTGTCAGTCCCTGTCACTCCAAACAACCGTCGGTCATCTCAGAAGCCTCCATGATGGAGGGAGAAAGATGCTCGACTCCATCAGATTCACCACGACACAGAACACACTCTCTCTGCAACGTAAGACACGCACATTGCGTCCGACTCGCTTTGCAAAACGAACGCGTGGACACGAATGTGTTCAGTGTGCCGTGACAGGGCACATTGTGGTACATCACTTTTACTTCTGTTGCTCATTATTTCTTTGTCTTTGCAGTCTCTAGAGGATTTAGAGGAGCAGAGGCGCAGGAAGAAGAAGGAAAGAATAGGACTGGGCTCACTGTCGCGGGTGTTCGGCCGAGGAAAGCAAAGGAAGTCTTTGGATCCCACTCTGTTTGATGGTACTAATACACCCGACTTCTACATAGAGGAGGATGCTGACTGGTGACGCAGTTGAGAGCCTTTGTGTTTGTGCGCATTACACTAGTTGTTCATGTGTGGTGACTATATGGTTCTCTGCTGTCTTTATAAGCACAAACTGACTTTACTGCAGTGGATCAACCCTCGATTGTCTGTGTGTGTGTGTGTGTGCTGTATGTGTGCGTGTGTGTGTGTGTACCTTAGCACCCACTTTAGCATCTCACTAGAAACTTGAAGGACTGCTGAATGTGTAAATAACAGGTCATTGTGCACTCAGTGCTTGTAACTGTTTTTTTATCCTGGATGCCTTTTATGTCATTTACAGTAACTCTCACTGTCTCAGCTGTTTTTAATGTATTACTCCTGTGGAAAGTCAGCAGGGTACTCGGCCAACTCGGTGTTTATGAGAAATTAAGTTACACTGTGATCTAGAAGATATTTATTCATTCAAGCACAAACACGTATTTAGATGATGAATGATGTAATCTAAAATCTTAGTCAGTGTTTTTGTCTTGTTTTGCAGTAGAAACATTTGGTTAGCATCTTTAAAACAAGACACATTTACTTAAAACTGCATAAGATAATTAAGACTTGGATCATGAATTAAGATTAAAGGGATAGTTCACCCAAAAATGAAAACTCTGTCATCATTTTCTCACTGTTATGTTGTTACGGACCTGTGGAAAGGTCTTTGTTCTGATGAACACAAAGGAAGATATTAACAAAATCGATCAGAAGCACCATTGACTTCTATAAAAGAAAAAAGAATACTGTGGAGGTCAATGGTGCTTCTGATTGGAACATTTCTCAAAGTGTCTTCCTTTGTGTTCATCAGAGCGGGGAAATGTATACATGTTTGTGACAACTTTAAATATTGTCAAAATATTTATTTTTTGGTGAACTACCCCTTTAAGAAATTAGTGGCAAATGTTTTGCTTGTTTTAAGGCTATATCTAACAAAATATGTCAATGTTTATTAAAACACACTTTCAAACTTTATTATCTTAATGTATATCTCGTTTTAAAGATGTTTTTTCACAGGAAAACAAGACAAAGCTATAGATTAAGTAAATGCTATTATTTTTGTAGTGTTGTCATACTGCCTTTTCCACAGGAGATTTGTAACCATCATTATACATACTAACTCTGACAGTAACATTCACAACAACATGCTGACCTGAGTACACCAGTTACTTTAGGACATAAAGACTGTTTGAAAATGCAAAACAGGTCTCAGATCATTGACTATAGATACACATCAGTGTTTAGATAGCCGTCGAAGCAATTATCGTCATTGAAATCATTACTGTAACCTTTAATAAAGCAGGGTATGATATAATGCTCCACAGTAGTTTCCCATGATGCTTTGCAAGTGGGGACTGGATTACCTTTATAATACAGGGCCTTTCTCTTTAACCATTAAACTTTGTAATTATAGTGTCTTTTTTAGTTTATTTTTTCTGAAATCAAAGCTAGCTATCATTCAGTGGCAGATAGATTCTTACCATTGTGTACATTTCAATATTGCACTGATATGAAATGAAGAAATAAGAGTTTTTCAGAGCATGTAGTGTGTTCAGCTGGAGACGGAGAGATTGTGTGTCTCTCCTTTCCTGCTGTTTTGACTCAGGCTGGTGCTGAATAGCATGGAACTCTAAATGGCATGGAAATGAAAGTGGTATTGCGTTATATAACTACAGATTATTTTGAAATAAATGCAAAAAAAAAAACACTGAACTGAGTGTGTGGCTGAGTTCTTTGCTCTGCAATTTTGTGGTTTGGCACTCTGGCTCTCCGAGCTGAATGCTGCTTGGGTAGAATATTGTATGTAATCATATAACTAATAACTAATTAACTCACTCATTACTAAACACCATTAACCAAATAAGATGTGTTTTTGTTGGAAAGGTATCTCAGAGAAAAATGCAGCTTAAATCCTTTATAGACACGATTCAAGTTTCTTGCCTCCGAAAAGCACACAGGATGCTCATTGAAACTTGTCATATCACACTGGGCTAACGTAGATAATCATGTTTTACACAAAGAAATGGAGTCCAGTAAACTTAAGTACATGTTGTCATTGAAGCAAAAAGTAGGATGATGGGATGATCTAGTGCAGTGGTTTCCAACCTTTTCAACTTCAAGGCCCCCCTAGTTGCCCAACAATATTTAAAGGCCCCCAATCACTACATTTTTTTTCACCTAAAATTAAATTAAAAATTTTTTAAACTTGGAATTACTAGACAGATGTATATTTGCTACAAAAATAGCCAATAAATAAGAAACATCTTGATTTTTGCTTGTTTTAGCTTATTTTAATGCCTTTTTTGTCCAATTTTTAATAATTTTAGGTCATCTTAAGGCCCCCTTGAAAATCTGCTGAGGTCCCCCTGTTGGGAAACACTGATCTAGTGCAAAGAAGTGTGCAATTCAATCAAAATGCTGATAAAATAACGTGTGCTTAACAATTTTTTCTATTTAATTACAAAATAATTACATATGGAAACATTTAACCTATTTTTTAAAATGCAGCGTTTTACTTAAATTGATATGTTTTTGTACTGAAAGAAACATTGTATTTAAATTAAAACAGCATCTTAATGTAAACAGTTTGGTACTCTAAAACAACCCCATTTACTGTAAGTGCCAATTATGGACGCACGAGCGTATAATCATTTTTTTAAGAGAGATTGGTGTGCCACCTGCTGGTGGAATTAATTATTTGTGTGCACGCACACACAGAGGATGTTTGCCATAAGTATTATCCAGTCATGGAGTTTATGTGTAGATCTTGGTTGGATGATGTTTGCAGTACCTTACTAAATAGTGATGTGAATTGAGAGATTTGTACCGTGAATCTCTTCTCTCTTTAAAATGTGCTTATTACACGGCGCTCTGGAATACTTGATACTGATTGGTCAGTCGATCGCGACATTACAAGGTTTGTTATCCCAATAACATCCGCTAAAACTGGTAGCACACCGCTCCTTTTCATCGGTACCGTACTACTTACACATAAGTTCAGTGTATAACTAACATCTCTTCTCCCGCCCAATTTGCATTCAATTATTTGACAAGTACAGCCCTTTAATGAACATGATATATTGTACATCCAGTTGGTTGCTATTAGAAAATACTTACATTTTTCCATAATCGGCTAGATTACCCCTTACGTAACTATTATTTTTCAGTATACATGCGCTTTTCATTGACAGTACTGAATATATAATTATGTTCGTACCTGATTCAGTCAGACATTTGATTATGCTGATTATTAACCGAAGCACCGCCCCTCTTCTATTACACACCAATCCAGACTCAGACAGTTTATCAAGCCCCGCCCGTCTCAGCGTGAGCCTATCTGAAAGCGAGGATCAGCTGGATCGCCTGCAGCAGGTGGAGCTTGCGCGGACGGTGCCCATGTCCCGGTGGCGCGCGGGAACCGTGCAGGCGTGGCTGGA
The DNA here is from genome assembly GCF_027580225.2 of Misgurnus anguillicaudatus. Taxonomy (NCBI): domain Eukaryota; kingdom Metazoa; phylum Chordata; class Actinopteri; order Cypriniformes; family Cobitidae; genus Misgurnus; species Misgurnus anguillicaudatus. The sequence continues at coordinate 25,144,755 of NC_073341.2, forward strand.
GGTCATCATGGCCATGCCTATGTACATGCGGGCCTGCGCAGAAAACGTCAAAAGCGGCAAGGTAGATTCTGCTTGTCATCGTGCATTGATATATATATATATATATACACACACACACACCACACACTTTATGCAGTAATACATGTGTTAACACGTCATTCATATATACACAACACTCTTTATGCAGTATACATGTGTTAACACGTCATTCATATATACACAACACACTTTATGCAGTAATACATGTGTTTACACGTCATTCATATAATTCTCTATGAAAATGTTGCCATCACACAGAGAACAGTTGATCAGACCAGACTTTGATACTCTGTCCTTGACAGAAAACCCCATGTGAATTTGAGATGTTAGGTTTTACCTGAGGGAAAGTTCAAAAGCAAAATGTGTACGTGAAATTCATGTTATTTGTGTAAGGGTTGTTTGCCCTGCTGAAAAAACAATAAAACCATTACAGAAAATTTTAATGGTTTCCATTAAAATACCAAATAGGAACCATTAGCTTTTACCATTAAAACCACTACACTGTAGTTTGTTTTGGGCCATATTCCATTAGAACCAATACACAGAACCCATACATGCCATTAGAGACCAACAAAAAACAATACACTGTAGTGTGTTTTGGGCCATATTCCATTAGAACCAATAAAATTCCCAATAAAACCATTAGAATTTTCTGTAATGGTTTTATTGTTTTTTTCGGCAGGGTGGTCAGTGTGAAGTAAACAATGATCTCCATGTTGGTTTATTTAGGTTTTATTGGTTCTTACCGATGATGACCTGGAGTTTGTTTTGGGGATAAGTAATTCAATGCACCGCAGGAAACTGCGTCTGGCTATTGAGGACTACAGGGATGCAGAATCAGGACATGGGTGAGTCCCACACAAACACATAGCCCATATCACGACCCCACCACTATCAAAATAAATATAAGGTTAACACCCTCAATCACTCACTAAGCAGTAATTTCAGCTTTTTTATTTTAGGCATCCTGTTAATTTCATTCCATTGTGTAAAAAATCAAGGTATAGATAGATAGATAGTTTATTGTCCTGTAAACAGGAAGTTTGTTTTCACAAACTGTCATACAGTACACGCAGCTAGTACAAACATATATACACAAAAACAACAACAACAAAACACAAGATGGTGAATGTTCAGTTTTGTAGCTTATTAAGGATTGAGATCGCCAATGGTACAAAGCTCTTTTTGAAACGTGCCCTTCTCCATGTCAGGGTCCTATACCTGCGGCCGGAGGGCAAGAGAGTGAAGTTGATGTTGAGGGGGTGCTCTGGGTCCGTTGTTATAGATTGGGCAAGGCGGGCTATTGCTCTATCATCAAGTTCTGAAATGTTAGGTGTAGAGGAATGTATTATTTTATGTATAATTAATAAAGCTTGTCTTCCCCGAGTACCCGAACTTGACCAGAGTATGTTTCGGTAAATGTTTATAGAAACACAAACGCTTCCTTATTTACAGTTCAACACAGACATGTTTTTGTTTTTAAAAGTTACACAGCTCAGAAGTTACAGCATACCAGGAATGACCCTTATACCTTTCAAGCAAAAACTTATTCCTTTTATAAACTGTGTGTGTTAATGTATGTTTCAGTCTTTCTAAAGCAGCTGATATGGATCATCACTGGGTAGCTCAGGCGTGGCTGACTGATGTCGGTCTCCCTCAGTACTCCCAATTCTTCCACACTCACCTGGTGGACGGACGTCTCCTGAGTACACTGACACACGCCGATCTGGATAAACACATGCACGTGTCTAAAAAATCCCACCAGAGCAGCCTTCTGCTGGGAATACAATTGCTACACACTCTCAACTTTGACAAAGAGGTATAACAGTGTGCAAAGAAATCAGAAAGCCCACCGATATTCCTGGAACAGTATGTTGGAAATTTGGTCAAAACTTTATAAAAAGGCCAATTTATATATATGATCCATATTTTTTGGGGGCAGTGTCCCTAAAATGTATTTGGAAACTATATGCCACATCTAAAAATGAATGCCTGTCTTTGTAATATAGAACAGAATATCACTTAAAGCAAAACAGTCTTAAGACTCTCTCTAGAATGATAAACTGCTAAAAACTCAATATTGTAATAAGGTTTTGTTGCAGATTCTGCAGTCCAGAAGAGCTGAGTGTGAGAATCAGAACACAGATCCAGTGGTGTGGACTTGTCGTCGCATTATTAAATGGATCAAGGAGATTGATCTAAAGGTACCAGAGAATGAGAGCAACAGTGTTCAATGAAAAAGTATAAGTGCTTGCAAAAGGACAAACACAAGAAAGTGTGTATGTGTGTTCATGTAGGAATTCGCTGACAGTCTTCAGAATAGTGGGGTTCATGGAGCTGTAATGGTGTTGGATCCCTCCTTCACTTGTGAAACCATGGCAACAGCTTTATGTATTCCAAGCAACAAGCACATGGTCCGCCATCACCTGAATGAAGAGATGGAGGCACTTGTTAGTGCTGTCAGGTAAGACATAAAAGGAGAGTATCAGAGAGAACGAGAAAGAGAGAGATGCTCTATTTATTGGGTTGCACTATAGTATGTGTCTAAGAACACTGCAAGTTCAAAAATTTCTATGTAATGGATGTTTCACCGAATAAGATAGACAGTACAGTATACCTCAATAGATTTCTGTGCCCTATCTGTTCAGGGCAGAACTGGATCAGGAAGTTGAAGCTTTGGGAACTCCACCTACACTACGCAGACAAAGTTCTCTAAGCAGCTCCTCACCCAGTTCCCATGATGACCAGCAGTCCTTGAGAAGGGTGAAGGTACATTAACTTTTAAAACTTGACCCTTGAATGAATTCTACATTTATGAGACCGTATATTAATTAAAACAAAATACAATGTTTCTTCCCACAGCAGCAGCTGGGTCTCAGCCCAAAGAATCTCACTGGACAGAGGAACAGTCATCAAAACCGGTCGGGCTCATTTCCAAGGAATGGACTTCAAGAAATCTCTCTGCAAAGGGAGCGTTGCCCAGTTCGACATTTTTCTGCCGCGGAGCTAACGAACGTCTGAGTTCGCTTGCCAGAACACTTTTAAAGAATTTCAGAATTGTATTTTTTCAAATGCTGGGATCTTCATTTGTTTATAAAAGCAACAAAAGTTCACCTTCTTAATAACTTTTGAACCGTCTGTTTGCCAGTGGGGGTCTTGGCATTGTACTGTATAGTAGGCCTTATAAAGATGTGTGGACTCATTGTTAAAAAAAATACATTTTCACAGAATCTGTTTCAATAAGCACATACTCATTAAAGATTAATTTACCAGTTTTTTTAGCTAAGTTCAGGAGGAGCATGGTCATGTAACCCAACCAGTTGGTGTGAAGAGGTCTTTATATAGATGTTCCTCACCTCTTGTGACAGTTTTAAGTGGATATAAAAGAGAACTATTGTATGGCGGAAGAGCACTTAGTTTTCAGCACTTCAACCTCGGGCGCTGTAATATCATCATTCCTGTGAACTCCACCCTTTCATTTAAACTCAGCGAGAGGAGTGATGATGTTGCTGCACCGGAGGTCCGCTTAAAAAATTGGCACGTTTTATTAAGTGTTTGGTGGCATCTAAATTCATCCCTGTTTGGAGCCATAGGAATGAATGGGTTAGACTAAATGCTAACACATTCACAACGCGCTGTACAAAGATGAAGTTCACGCATTGAAAAATGACAGGAATTATTTAGTCTAAGTTAAGGTTAGAACATAGTAAAATATTGAAAGTCGGTGTAGTTTTCCTTTAAAGCCACAATATGTACGATTTTTGTAATAAAATATCCCAAACTTACTTGCACAGTGTAATATATTTCATTGAGTTGTGTAATTACATAATCTCAAAAGGATTTGAAAATTCCTATTTTAAATAATGGCTCATCCCTTGTCTCCCTTGTAATTGTCGCCCTTTTAGTGACTTAAAGGTGGGGTAAGTGTTTTCTGTTAAACGTTGTTGATAGTTCAAATCACCAAAACAAACACGCCCCTAGCCCAAAAGGATATGGACCCTCTTTTGATAGCCCTGCCCCACACATACGCGTACAAAACCCAGGCAATAATGTCGTAAATGAGTGAAGCAATGTTCATTATGGTAAACCAGGTCAAATGTTTTTTTATTATTTTACGGTTAAAAAAAAACAAATTCATTATTTCATCCATGAACATGATTAGCAAATTCCATACGTCTTTGGATAGTGAAAACAATATATCCCATCGCTCCACTTTCTCTCTAATAATGTCATAAGCTTTGCCTTTGTTATTGTGAAATAGCAACCTCTAGTGTTATAAATTCTACATATTGTGCCTTTAATGCAAAATTGTAAAAAGAAATCATGACAAAAAATTGTGTACATTAAAAGTATTTCAATTTGCTTATCCACTCACTTCAACAGTAAATCCTGCTAACATCCCTTGTTTTTTCTGATGTATAATAAATCAATAATTAGTATGCTACCAAACCCTGTTCTTATCAATTGGTAGGTAATAATTATTATCTGAATGACTGAGGAAATAATTGTCATGTTCCTCACTTTAAAAATGATCTTACATTTTTTTCTTTCCTTTTGTCAATTCTGCTCTTTTATCCTGCCTACAATTTCCCACACAGGATTAATGAAGTACTTTATCGTTCTGAGAAGACTACATAAGAAACTCTCTGTTCTGCGTACTATTAAATTACATGACGTTTTTTTTAACTTAAACAACCGGTCTTGAGAAAGCACCTTGTCCGTATATGGTGGACCTTTGTCCAGTAAATTAACACTGCCAGATTCACAACAACCCATAAAGTAGTTAAATATTGCTGAGCTTTAGTTCCACTCTAGGAATTGAATGCAATTGAATGAATCATGACACAGGCACGTAGGTGATTTAATGTCCACCTCCAAACAGTGATATCTTAAAACTACAATATTACTATGGTAATTTTATAATTACCCATAGTAACCTATATATGAGTAGTTCTATAATTCTACGGAAAGAAATGAAAAAGAAAGACAAAAATATAGGGAAATGTGAAAAATAATAAGTTTCTTATGGCTGATTGAGTTTCAGGAAGCTTCCTGTTGTTTGATTGAGCAGTTGTGAAACAGTACACTACATTGTGTTTATTTTTAGGTAAAGTTGGACTATGTGAATGTGATAACTCGATTCTAAAATATCTTATATTTAAACTGAATTTACAGCTATTAACTCAAAAACAAACTTAAGTTTAATTGATGATCAGTATTACTCATCATCAGGTGACTAAAAAGTTGTACCCCTCTGAGCACAAGGGCGGGGCATTAGAATCCGAACGTGTCTTTCAAAGGGTTAATTCTAGAGACAGGAAGATGTTCGTGTAAAACTCAAGGCCAACCCATTTTTAGGACCTAAAGTTTTTGTCGTTCAAGAATGTGTCCCACGCTCCGGTATATATGTGTGTTCCACTGGATTGAAAGGGATTTTCAGCCTTTTCACGGACTGACTCTTCAGACCACAATGAAAACTTTTACGGTAAGCCGCTTTCCTCAAACTTTTGTTACAATTTACATGACCTTCCCTAGTTGTCGTGATTTTTTTTATCTTAAATTGACATTTTTTTAAATGGATCTTTTCTTAAAGAAATTTTTCTATAGTCCTCTGTTTAGTGTTTACTAGCATTTTCGTCTAAAATGTGTGATGATTAATTGTCCGCGGTTTGTCGGTGTGTAACGGAACGCGACGCCGCAACTGTTTACTTGTATTTAAAGGTCGTTTGTGTCTTGCTTGCATTACTTATTCTTTATTTTAATCTCTTATTGTGTGTTAGGTGCACATTGATAGTATTAACTTATACTTACAAACTTTTGGGGCGTCCATTAGCCAACAGAGCTTGACAGAATCTCGACATGTTGTATACCTAACAAACAAGCACGTTACCATAACGTAAATGTATTTATTTGTGGATTTAATTAGGTTTGCATTGACATTGGCAGCAGACAAGTCAGTTTATACATTTTCAGTGGTCGTGTTTGTGTATGGGTGCGCGCGCCTAGATATACCACTGAAATGCCCAACACACAGTGCGCGTGTCTGTAAGTTATTCTAACTTAACGTTACGTGCCGAGTGTCTTATCTCATCTGGCTACAGTTTTTCTCCTTAACAGAGAGGAAATACCTGCCATTTCCTGGCATGCCTTTTTTATTTGGTATTTGTCTCATTTGATCTTTCTGCATGCTTAGACATGTTCTGTATATTAGGTTTAGTATATTTCAGTGTCACTTACTTTCTGAATCTTGTTTAAGTGTGTAAAGGAAATGATTCAACATGTGAAATCTAGTCTAAAGTTTAAGATTTTCTTTGTCTCAATGCAAACTTTTATTGACCTTGTAAGGCAAGACACAGAACTTGTGAATAACAGCCCACATTTTTCCAAACACAGTAAAATATGAGTCACTCTCAAAAAGATGCAAACAGATGCCATAATAAAGCACCTGGATCTACAGATGCTTTCACTGCGTTTACACTGATCTGAGAGCTTGACCTGAATTTGTTTTTGTGCTAAGAAATGATAAAGAGTGCAGTAACACTTATCCCAGACCTGCCAGTACAGATATTTGCTGTGTATGCATGACACAGCAAGGTATGATGTGTGCATGTGTTTGTTTTTAATTTCTATCAAGCAATAAGGCACTTTTTTAACTAGCTGCCTGGCCTTTAAGACAAACCCTCTCAGTGAAAGCAGATGAAATTTCACCATCTGTCTGTTCGGGACAGCCGTGAACTCCCTCACTTTACACCTGAATCAAACTCATTCATTTCCATGCACCTGTAACTAAAGCTCAGCCGGAGGTTCGCCAGCCTAATCTTATTGCAGGGAGTAATGCAAGTCTGACATATGTGTGCGTAGGCCGTAAATGCGCTTGATAAACCTTATCGCTTCCGAAGTACACACCTGGTTGGTAAATTATTATTTTAACAGGTTTCAAGGAGAAACTTCATTTATGCATTTGAAAAGTTAATGTTTGCTTTAAATTACCAATTTTTATCAGGCTTTATGTTCAGGTTTAGTAATTTCACTTTAATGACAACGAAAAGATTGTTAGTCAGTAATCGAAATGCCTTATTTTTACAAGAAATGTCACTTTAATCATTTTTTATTGATATTTAACATATGATTGTCTCACTGTAAAGTGCATGCAAGCATTTTTGGCAAAAGTTTCCACTCGTAAAAAGGTTTCAGTCACTTTTAACTGTCCTTCCTTATCCAATAAAGGTAAAAGGCTCAAAAATTGGTCAATATTCTAATGTGTTGTGTAAACCCTCTTAACCACGTAAAAACTCTTGCAGCTTGACAATTGAAACCTGTTAGTTCATGCAATTCTTCTTCTGTGCACTAAGTGCAGTGTCTCCCAACCAGGGGGCCCTCACCAGATTTCCAAGGGGCCTCAAGATAATATCAAATTATTACAAATTGGGCAAAAAGCATTAAAATAAGCTTAAAACAAGCAAAAATCAAGATGTTTCTTATTTGCCCCAATGCCGGTAATAAGTGGATTTAAAAAAATGTATGAACGTTTAATACATGCCAGCATCATGTGTCCTGAGAGCATTTGGTCAATATCATTATCTCATTTTTGACGGAGGTGGCGTTTAGCCACATATAAAAAGAAATATACATATGTAAATATTTCTTAAAAATATACTTTTTTACTAATTTCAGTAAAAATGTGTTTTCTATACCAAGAAAGTGACAAGATGAAAACCACTTTTTTCTGTTACAAACTTTCACATAGCATCCTTAGGTTATAATAATATTAAAATTTCAAATCCATAATTTGATTTGCAAAGATTTATTATAAAAACAGATTATTTTTTCCACAAAATGCAATAAATCCATGAGTTTTTTTTTTATGCTATAAATCTATTAAATCAATATATAAATGTGCATTCATCTTTGTTATGTTATGTTCATTTAGTTGACTAGTGGTATACACTAATAAAAAAAATAAACATTAATGGCATTGATCAAAACACTTACTTTGTCATATTAAGAAGAAAACTGTTATTACTGCTGTTATCTTTGGGACATCATCGCTAAACTTTTTTGACAGCGTAAAATGTTTTGGTCCTGCTCGATTTTTGTTGACTTCACGTAAAATAATGGAAGTTTTTTATAAGATCCGCTGGGGTCAATGTGTTAGCATGACAGAAGCTTAATGCTGTCGTGTGAGAACAAGCAACAGCCGGCATTTTTCCGTCTCCTGAGTGCCTCTCACATAAATTTAGATTTTGATGGCTTACATTTCTTCCCCGCCATAGAAAACCACCACAGGTTTATCAATGCCACCAAAAATATTATTTGTTTTTGTTTGTTTGTTGGTCATGAAGTACAAAGTAGATGAGGAAAACTAGGATTCCGTGTGTATTCAAAGTGTTTACAATGCGTGGAATGGTGCGCTGTGATTGGTTAAGCGGATTTATTGCATTGTGCAGAGGAAGAGGACTGGCATTTGTCGTGGTTTGGAAAGAAAGAGAGAAAAAATGACAGAATAACACGGCGGATATTGGGTTTTGCATAAAATAAAGAATTTACTTTTTAATACTGACCTGATACAATACTGATTTTGGCGGTAACTAATAAAAAAGGCAAACTCTTTATACACACACACACACACACACACACACACACACACACACACACACACACACACACACACACACACACACACACTTTTTATACACAGTACACACACATGATGTAAACCAAAAGTGAATTGTTTTGCAGCCCTAATTGTATTTAAAGTTAAAGGAACAGTATGTAAGAAATTTATATCAATTAATCATAAAATGGCCCTGATATGTCACTAGACATTAAGAAATCATTTCAAATACTTATATCACTGACAACAGTGGTCTGGCCAGGATATTGTCATTTAAAAAGTGGAGTTGCAGCCCTCAACTGATGTTTATGTTGTCGTCATGTGTATTAGCCACCAGTTGTGTGATTGCAGTACCAGTTTTAGCCACAAGTTTTGTGATTGCAATACCAGTTTTGGCCACAATCCTACATACTGTTCCTTTAAAATTTCCAGTCTGAATAGTCAAAAGTTTTTTTGATATTTGCTGATATGTCTTTCTTTTTCTGTTTACGACTGACTGAAAAGAACAATCAGCTAAAGGGTCAAGAAAAGAAAGACTAAAATAAGGAGATTCAAGCGTTGTCCATGGTGAGGTTTGGAAGTATGTCTTACAGTGATCAGACTCCACCCAGCTCCAGAAGAACCAGCGGCACAAACTCTGGGGCTCAATATGCTACTGCTGCTCTGGGCGTGGGCCTCATTGCTTTAGGGATTGTTATGCTTGTGTGGAGTGTGGTGCCTTCTGGGTCAGGAGGTAACAGCTCCAATTCGGGATTGGAGCCCGGTCATATTCGGGACACCTCATCTGTGGCCTTCGTGCTGGCGGGAGGAGGAGTCGCTCTGCTGCTGCTTTCCGTGTGCCTGAGTGTACGGAACAAACAGCGAGCAGCCAGGGAACTGCAAGCCAGCAACGCACACGCAAACCAACAGGAGGGGGCAAGGTGAGTAAATTTTTAAATACACACGTGCGGGCGTATGCAGAGACAGTCTTAACATTTACATTTATGCATTTGGTGCATTTTATGCAAGGAATAGATTTTAACAGCATGTGTGTTCCTGGGAATGCTGTGCTCTACAAATTAAGCTAAACGTTTATTGCTTGTATGCATTTTAAATGTGTTTTGTTTTTTTGTATCTGTATGTATAGGTTGGAACAGTTAGCTCAGGGTTTCATGGTCCCCACTTATGAGGAGGTGGTTGGGAGTGGCCAGTACCCCATCAGTCAATCCTCCGGGCGGAACAACAGCACCACCCAGCTGCCGGCTTATGAGGAACTAGTAGAAAATCAACAGGTCATGGAGGAAGTTTCCAGCCCAGCACGAAGGCACTCATCCCAAACCGAGCCCAGCAATGGGGCAGGAGGACGCAGAAAAAGCCGTCCTGGTCGCAATCTGATTCCCCTTAAGATCAGACGGATCAAATCTGAGAATATGAGAAGGAAAAGCTTAAGCGATGCCCCGCAGAGCTTTGTTTTCACCATCGAACCCCTCACACCACCCCCACAGTATGACGATAAATCAATGCCCATACCTCCAGACACATAACAGTGAGTGTTTACACTAACACTGGGGTGTGAAAGTGCGTGGTGAAGTGTCTACCTCCTTTATGAAATGCTCCAATGCTGAATTTTTTGATTGCATGTTACTCTTCTAGAGACGAGGGACAAAGGAACGCAAAGGATCATGGGAAAGTAGTTTGTAAACGGTAACGTTATTATGGGAAGGCAATACAGGGCATCCTTCCCATTCTGGTTGTACACTTTCCAGCTGTTGATCATGAGAAAGCCGGTCGAAAGAGCAGCTGACTCGAACTGGATTTAAAAAAAAAAGTTTACTGATCATCTGGTGGTCCTTCCATTAAACTTGAATTTGAGCAACTAAGCTCTTTGGACCTTTTTTCATAGGACGTCCACAAACATTTTCACTAAACTGACACTAGACTGTAAACTGTGAGTCACTTTAGCACTGTTGCGTTGTTGCACTAAAGTCTGTGTGTTTTTGTGTGTGTGTTGTATAATGTAGGGCTGTTGAGCATGAGTGCACATGATTTTTGTACATTTTGTTTTATAAATGTAGCTACTTTTTTATGTTAACCTTAACTTTGTTTTTGTGCAAGTGGGATTGTACTTAATCCTGGCCTTGTTGTCAGTGTGACAGACTGTGAGATCATCCGTGTGTATGTCTTACGACACAGAGACGCTCTTTGACCCTGCAGCTGTTTGTTATATCACCCTTACAAGCACACATACAACACAGAGCATTTCTTGTCTCATTCTTTTGCTAACTTGCATGCATGAACACACAGTCTTTTCATCCCTCTGTTTTGTTGTTAAAAACATTGATAATTGATTTGTATGAGGAGAACTGGGTTTCTTTGTCCAGTGTGGTTCAAGTGCTACATCATCTGGATTAAATGCTTTAAACACTCCTAATATATATGTCAATATTAAGACACATCTGGTTGTTAATAAAAACAGTGTTTCATGTTCTGAAATTTTGCTAATGAAACTGCAGTTTTTTTAGGAATGTGTAAAAATATGTTCTCATTGGTGATGTAATGATTTTTTTGTATGTTGATTTATTATATTTTGTAATGTTTCCTATTGTAATCTAGTGATGTATGAGCTATAAAACCGGTTTGGCATTAAGATGTTATTTAAAGAAAATATCCTAAATTATTTTTGTTAGGAGGAACAGTAATCTCATTGCAAAATGAAGAATGGGTGTGTGAGAAATGTATCCTCAAGTACTTTTGTCTTAAACAATTAAAAGGTTTATATGATCATTATTATAATACATTTTGTTGATTGGTAATCCTTTTTATAGATTGTCTTTCAAAAGTGTAACAAAATAAAGATTGTTAAATTGCAAATTATAACATCTTGATTGTAATTTTAACATTTTCAAATTACCTTCAGTGTGTGGCATTCAGTTCACACATCATGACACGTGCAGTATGAAACCCAGATGCTCCACCTAGCGGTAAGTATGATAATGCACGTGGTAAAGATCTTACACAGCACAGCAGACCAACACCAACTACTGTACATAGAGCAGGTTAGTAACCACAGATGTTAGTGCATTTCTCTACAGTTACAAATTCCTTTTTTATTAATTTTAAAATAAGATGTTTAGCTAAATTTATCTGGCAAATACCGGACTGCAAACAAAGAACAACTAGCCTCACTAGGCCAACTGTCACAATCTCTGTACTTTTATCAGATTAAATACGGTTTAAAGACGTGCAAAACCGGACTACAGATTTGCTTGCCACCAAATGGTTACATCGCAGGTCTGTAATCTAAACCAATTAGTATAAACGTATCGAAATATTAGCATAAACAAACTGTACCGACATGCTTGAATATCGTAAAACGACAAGAAAATGTGTTGGCTGGTAACCCTACTGAAAAATCCAGCTAAGACCAGCATAAGCTGGTGAGATGGTTTTAGCCGGTCTCCCAGCTTGGTTTTAGCTGGTATTGCTGGTGTAGCAAGCTGGTCTAGCTGTGTTTTGGTCACTTTTTAAGCTGGTCTAGCTGTGTTTTGGTCACTTGTTAAGTTGGTCTAGCTGTGTTTTGGTCACTTTTTAGGCTGGTCATGATGGAAGATTGGCTGACCCACCAGCTAATTGCCAGGCTGGAAGGACCAGCTGCTGGTCTTTGCTGGATTTTTTAGTAGGGAAAAGAAACGTTAAACGTCATGCTTATAAAACAGCTTAGCTGTTGGTCTCTGAGCCAAGTCATACAGTAGCTGGATTTGTAAGCTAGTAAGATGGTTTTTAATCAGTTTTGTAGCTGTTCAGGCTAACAGGCCAGCTGAACGCCAGGTTTGCCAGGCAGCCCTACGGAAAAATCCAGCTAAGACCAAAATAAGCTGGTATTGCTGGTGTAGCAAGCAAGTTTTAGTCAGTTTTAAAGCTGGTCGAGCTGGACTTAGCTGGTCAGGCTGGAAGACCAGCTGACCCACCAGCTTTGCCAGGCTGGGAGGACAAGCATAAACCAGCTACTGCCACCTTAAACCAGCTACCAGCTTTTGCTGGTCTTAGCTGGATTTTTCGGTAGGGTGGGACGGGAGGACCATCTTTAAACAGCTAAGATCAGTCAACTAGCTTAGGCTGGTTTAGCTGTTTTTTCAGCAAGACACTGTTTTCTTTAATAATCCAAAGATCAGTTTAGGCCATGAGGCATGCACATTGGACTCAAACTTGATTTTCTCCTGTAATTATTTCAATTTATTTGGTATAAGAACGCAAAGTCAGGTGTTGATATATATATTTATAATGTCAGGTTGATATATATTTATAATATACCTGAATATACCTTTATATGTATTACCCCAACAGATTTTGTTTAGTTTTAATCATACATGTGACAGCCATCACTTGAAAACATGACCAAAAATTCTAATTAGAAATTAGATTATTTTGCAACATGCACACATATCACAGTTAATAAATGTAATAAAGTTAAGTTAATAAATTGTGAACATGTCTGAGAAATCCAAGCTAAAGTCTAAAGCAGGGTTTCCTAAATCTTTCCCTGCACTACAGAGTTTAGGTCCAACCCTAATCAAACTTACCTACCTGTGATTTTCTAGTGATCATGAAGACCTTGATTAGTTTGATCAGGGTTGGAGCTAAACTCTGCAGTGCTCCGGATCTCCAGGGTAAGATTTGGGGAACCCTGGACTAAAGTCCCATAATTTAATTATGGGATTAGGAGCATTAAAGTTTGATTAGATTTCACTTTCATTTTAATCTTTGACATGACAATAGATATAAAGGTTATATTTTCACAGAATATTCTTTACATTATGTATACGATGAAACAAGAAATCACAAAAAGTGTGCTGTATTGTTCATCCACTAGATGGCAGTGCATTGTCACCACTGCAATACAGTAAAAGGGAAATGATGTGTGGTGACACCAGGGTCACTTTTATTCCCTTTTCCTCAAAGTTTAAAATTCTGTGCCTTTGTCTCCCATCCCAGTAAAAACTTCTTAACTTTTTCAAATAAAACAAATGGGGGAGGAAGTGAAAGACAGTGCTGCATTGTGGCATGAGCAACACTGTGGGTCGAACGTTTTGTCCCTTCATTGACTGTCCCCCGTTCTTTAGTGTTAGCTCACTTGTTTAACTAAGTGTGTGTGTAGGATGATGAGAGGTCATACTCTGTGAGATATGTGCTGCTCTGGGGAATTCAGACACACTGACCGATACTGTGGGCAGTGGGATACGTAATCTCTCTTTCTCTCTCTCTCTCTGAAGGTCTCCAAGGAGCATAAAGAGCTGTTGTAAGTACTGTAATGTGTTCAGCATGATTGTTGGCGAGGAAAACCACACACATGCAGGGAGAGTAAGTTACAAGGCTTAATTTAATATCTGCAGACAAACTTCAAGACATAGAATATTAAAGTAAATGTTCACACTTAATGATGATTTATGACTGCACTTATACTCTTACATACAGAAAGAAAAATGCATGTTTTGCTTGTTTATTGTGCAGAAAGCAACAATGGAAATCAACCTATGCATAGCAAATACTTGTCGGTACTTGAATTGTATTTAACATAAAAATACAAATTGAAATATTGACAAAAAAATAAAAATTTGTCTTTAATATGAGGCCTTTAAAATAGCACAGTATGCGGGTGATTCTCACGAAACCATTGAAACATCATGGCACTAATGATTTTAGCTTTAAAATGTGTAATATAGTAACATTAAAAAGCATCAGAATTAACACAATACTGTGTTCTACCTTGCACAATGTGTGATTTCAACATAAGAATTTATAATTGTAAATTTTATCTCATTTTCTGCTGAAATTCTCATTACCGCAATGTGTCCGGCTGTGTTTGAAAATGCGTTATGTTGTAATTTAATCAAATTAACACAAAAATATTAAGAAAAAAAAATAAATGGATGTTTTGCTAGACTACTTTAGATGACAGAAAAAATATTTACTGAATATTCATGTATAATAATAATGAAGAAAAATTAGGAATATGATGTGTCCAAGCCTGATGTTCTCATCCTCCGCAACACTTTTTGAGAACAGTTTAAGCACACATACAGAATTTTAATAAAGTTTGATTTTGAGTGACCAAGCACATGGACCAGTTACTTCAAGATGGCTACCAGGTAAGATCATTTTTTTACAGTTAATTTGAAATATTGTCTTGTCAGAATGCTTACACAACATTTTGATTATCATTACCGCAACAGATGCTTATTAAATGTTAATTTAATTAATAGAAGCATAATACTTTGATTTTAAATGCATGTGCAGAATCTCCAAATTATGTTCTTCCAGGTTTGTCATGTCATTTTGAAAATATGTCAGTGTTGATGTTTTCTGACTGTTGCGGTAATGAGATTTTTTAGGACTAATTTTTTTAATTATGTAACAAAAAGTTTAAATGATAAGTAAAAGTTTTTAAATTAATGTTCCCATTTACTCCAGACTTTGCTTTTCAATGTCTGGTGGGAAAAAAAGTAAATTTAAGCAATTTTTACATTTTCATGCTTGACATTTTTAAAACCAAGTTTTCGTGAGAATCACCCATGCAAGTAAAACTCAAAAATGAAACTCTCCAACATTCAATGTATTTACAGTACACTGTTAGACTTTTTATTGTATATATGCGGTAACTGCCCCATTACAGTACCATAACTGTACATGTTTTTTACAGTATGATGCCTTTACCGCAGTTCCATTTTACAGTATAATACCCTTACTGTAACCTAATTTTAAAAATATATATTGTCGTAGATCCATAACACTACCACAGTGCCACAGAGTCACTTAATGAAAGTTATTCGCTACACTCCTCATGTAGCCTCTTCTGTCACTCTCATGACACTCCAAGGAGTGAAATCTTGGCGTCACTAGTGTTTTGAAGTCTTGAGGTCAAATTCAAATCTGACGGTCAAGCATTTATCCATAATTCCATTCTTGTTTCTATCTACAATTCTCAAAAAATTATTTAAACTGCTGAAAAACAATTCACATTTTGAAATTTGCGTCACTGCTAAAAGCATAACAAATAAAATGTATTTCATTTCATAGATATATTTTATTTTTTCATTTTATATGCTTTTATAACACTGTTTTATTCAACTACAGTAGCACTACTGCTGTTGTTTTACAGCAGTCTACCGCAAATTCAAAATATACAGTAAATCGCTGTAAATTAAATGTTCATACCCATAATGCAATGCATAACACAGTAATGAACTGGAAAAGAAAATGATGGTATTTTACTGGGCATTTTGTGGTAAGTAACTGTAGAAATTACAGTTAAGTCTAACAGTGTACAACGTATTGTTTTGTACATTCATTATATGAAAACGAGCAACTGAGTAAATTTCAAATCCCAATGTGTAAACTTTTCCTTTCAAAACAATTCACTTCCCAATTCAGCCTTGATTTCGCTCGTGTGTTTGCGTCTCCCCGTCTCTCTCTCTTTGTCTCCCGTGCTTGAGAACAGAAAGACAGAACATTCACACAGACTTGAAGAGCAGTTTGGAGGGGAGGGCAGTTTTAAAAAGGCCTTTCAGCTTGGACAACATCCTCTGCTTTATTTTGCTCATTTTGTGTGCGCTCCACCTCTCTCGGTCCCTCCATCCCTTTTCATCCTTTTATTTCGTTCTGCCTTTCTTCTCATCCCCAGGCCCTTTATCCTTTCTGTTTTCCACCAGGTGACACACTACAAACAATACAGCTAAAGAGGAAAAAAGACAGATGACTTTTGACTGCCTCCTCCTCCTCTCTAAATCTTTCTCGGTCTCTGTTAAAGAGCAGACATTCAGTGCGTTGCACAGCAAGTTGTTGGGTGTTGCTGCTGTGTGCGTAAGTGAGGTTGGAGATTACCGTATGTGTGTGTTTGTGTTGGTTTTCTGAAAGGATTCAGTTGAAACAGGTGCACCTGTGGTCCTTTACTGAATTATTGAAAGAATGACTGAAAGAGAGGAATGTGTAAGAACAGAGGAAAGAATGTTTAGGTGAATTCGGGAGTGTTGTGTGCATTTGTTTTCAAGTAAAAACATTTAAAGATCCTTAAAATGGGATATATTTACTTAATACGGTTTTTATTGAAAAAAGACAAAAGTATTTCATAATAAACAAACAAGGAATTTTCCCAGTGTATGTGTTGAGTGTCTTTATCCTGATCACCGTGTGAATCCTTTCTTTATCTTCTTTCTCACGGTTGCCACATTCTGCCAATTCGATATGGGTTTTTTCTTCCTTTCGTATGCTCATCTCTCCCTCTCTCTTCCTCTTAGAGTGTCAGGCTATGTATTTTTGGCAGTAAACAAAGATATACTTGATTTTGTCTGTGGTTACAACGCCTGCTGTGCCAGTGTCCTGATTGGCACCAGTTGTGGGTTTTATGTTTATACTGGTTTGGTTGTTGTGTAATGGATAATGTACACTCATCCGGTTAGTATAGCAAAGTAAAACCCTTTTAATCAAGTCCTTGACACGAAGTTGATGGGCTTGCGTCATCCTGGAGATATTTATACCGCGATATTAACCTGGGGGACTGTACAGTACATTAGCATGTTTATTGTTGGTTATACACTCACCTAAAGGATTATTAGGAACACCTGTTCAATTTCTTATTAATGCAATTATCTAACCAACCAACCAATCACATGGCAGTTGCTTCAATTCATTTAGGGGTGTGGTCCTGGTCAAGACAATCTCCTGAACTACAAACTGAATGTCAGAATGGGAAAGAAAGGTGATTTAAGCAATTTTGAGCGTGGCATGGTTGTTGGTGCCAGACGGGCCGGTCTGAGTATTTTACAATCTGCTCAGTTACTGGGATTTTCACGCACAACCATTTCTAGGGTTTACAAAGAATGGTGTGAAAAGGGGAAAAACATCCAGTATGGGGCAGTCCTGTGGACGAAAATGCCTTGTTGATGCTAGAGGTCAGAGGAGAATGTGCCGACTGATTCAAGCTGATAGAAGAGCAACTTTGACTGAAATAACCACTTGTTACAACCGAGGTATGCAGCAAAGCATTTGTGAAGCCACAACACGAACAACTTTGAGGCGGATGGGCTACAACAGCAGAAGACCCCACAAATAGGAAAAAAAGGCTACAATTTGCACAAGCTCACCAAAATTGGACAGTTGAAGATGAGTCTCGATTTCTGTTGAGACATTCAGATGGTGGAGTCAGAATTTGACGTAAACAGAATAAAAACATTGATCCATCATGCCTTGTTACCACTGTGCAGGCTGGTGGTGGTGGTGTAATGGTGTGGGGGATGTTTTCTTGGCACACTTTAGGCCCCTTAGTGCCAATTGGGCATCGTTTAAATGCCACGGCTTACCTGAGCATTGTTTCTAACCAGTTCTAAAGGCGAAAGGCCCCAGTATTAGTCTGGTGTTTAGGTGAGTGTATATTATCAAGGCTATATTTTAAGTTCTGAACATTATTTAGGATAATTTTATGAAGATCACAAAGAAATTCACAATTATTTTTTACTATGTAAATAGGCTGAAGAAACTAGTTTGAGAATACTAGGACATTATAGAAGATGGTTGGCAATAGTCCAACACAGATTAGACCAGGGTTTGCTGCAATGTTTGACCTTGAAATTTCGTGACTGACCAATCGGACTCAAGCCTTTTAGAAAGCAGCGTAATAAATATTTTGACCTTTCAGATATTGACCCCACTCTGGTTTATGAGGCTAAGTTTATAACACTACAGTTTTATAAGCTATATATAAAGATAAGTAGTATAATTTACTTTTACACATTATCCACATTTGCAGACACGTGCAAACTATATAACTATTGCAGTATGTGCGTGTTTATATGAATTCGGTTGCATATGGAGATGTTAATGTGTAAGTGTGTGTGGTGCGGTGGTGTCTGGGGTATGCGGCTTTCCTCGCCCACCCCAATGTGACCTCACCGTTCACCTGCCAACCTGGCCAATCGCCATAGTGACTTACAGCCCATAATAAAGTGAGAGATGATTGAATAGCAGGTGTTAGGGTGGGTGGGATTTTGGTATGTCACTGACAAGCGCTCCAGGCGCTGCGTGTGTGATTTAGTTGTTTTGAATACCGACAGATACAGGAAGGAATGTTTGACAGATTGATAAAAGATAATGAAATGATTCAAGGTGATGTAAAGATTGACAATTTCCCTTAAGAGCTTATGTGTGTGAGTGAGTTATAAATGTTATGACCATATTGTTTCAGTTTAAGATTATTCAACAGGCCATAAACTTTGTCATTTAAAACTGCCTTAGAATACACAAACACACACCCACATTTTGTGTCACATACAGTTTGTCATACTTGGTATTTTTGTGGGTGTGTGTGGATGCAGTTTGTCGGTGTGTCTATATTGCATGTGTAGAGTAGAGGCACATTTGGTAATTTGCTATGCACCATCTGTCTTTGCGTCTATTTTGGCTTATGGGATGAATAGAGGTCTGCATACTGAAATCAAAGTGAAAGATATGATTTACTAAAGTACATATGGTGTGGCATTACTTGTGAGATCTGTCTGAATGTAGCTCTGTTTAGTAGATCCCGGTCTGAGTCATGCTGTAAAATCCAAAAGTACAAAACTGAGACTGATCCTACTTCATCCAAGCCACTCTTTCATTCCTCAAGTATTGAATTTAGCCCAGAGGGCCCATTTTCTGGCCATTATCCCATCAGATTGGTTCTAATAGCCCACTGGCCGGTACCTCTTAAAGTTACGCTACTCTTTAGTAACAACCAGAATATGCGTATGCATGTATTTTAAAAACATAAAAATGCTTTTTAACTACAGTACTTTTTACTGATTTCTCTCTCTGTTTCTCTTTTTCTCTCTCTAAACAGTTATTATCTGATTTACAGCATTACCGAGAGGATCAACTTTCACTGCCACAGAGAAAGACGGTATGTTCAGTTCCTTGATGAAAATCTTGTATGTACATGATAAGTTATTAAGGTAGACTTGTTAAAATATGTACTGTATTCAAAGGTGTGCGTATGCCTAAAGGTGACCTACATTGATCATTTACAATACTTAACAAGACAGTGTTTGCACAGAGAGAGTAACAATTGTGGCTGCAGTTTAAGGTCAGGGCTGAGTAAAATTTTTTATGTTGGGCTGCAGGCATTTTCTGAGTTTGGCCCATTAGTTATATTTAAAGTGACATTTTGTGGTTTTTCAAACTTCATAATATATTTTCAAGACCCTTGTGATGGTACATCGACTTAAAATAGGTTAAATGACATGTCTACCATAGCCTGTATCGCTTTTTCTCGTACATTTAAACTTGGGGTTTCGGGTAGTATCCCGAGCACAAAACAAAAAATTACAAAAATCTGCTTTACGGCATACGTCACTTCCTCCACTTCCTCAAATTCGGACGTGAGAGCGCAACTATTTATTTTCCTGATGTTTTTGTCATGGCCGAAGCAGCAACTAAGAAAAAGAAACCCAAGGTTTTGTCGGAGGAGACCAGAAAGAGAAAAGGGGAGAGTGACAGAATAAAAAGAAGGACGAGGATCAATTATATTGGGCCAGCGTTCGCTCGCTGGCGTGAACTAACGGAGGGGTTTCTGACCGATGCTGACTTGGCCCTCTTGCTTTCGTACTAGTAAGTAATGTTATATTGCTTGCATATATAAATCCTGTCTGGCCCCGAACACAATTTTTTTTACGTGAATTTTACTGGAGGCTACTTGGAGAGTTTAGAGAGAGACTTATATCACGTGACATTGTGGTGCCGTGGTGGCTTCATGGACCTAGGACACGGGCGATCCGGGTTTGATTCCCCTTTAAGGCAATTTTTTTTTATATAAACTTTAACCAAGCAACCATCGTTAGAACTGGCTTGAAAATGTGAGCTTTTGGCATTTGAAATAAAATAAAACCCATGAAATTGTATTCATATGACATGCTGCAAGGCACACTTTGTGACCTAAAGAGTTGTCTTCTTTTCCTTTGCGACAGTGCTGTGGTGCTTGTCTAGCATGTCTAGCACCCCCTAGTGGCCAAAAAGTTCCATGGTGTGCCTTTAAAGGATTAGTCAATCATCCTAAAAGAAAAATCCAGACAATTTACTCACCACCATGCCACCCAAAATGTTGATGTCTTTCTTTGTTCAGTCGAGAAGAAATTATGTTTTTTGAGGAAAACATTGCAGGATTTTTCTAATTTTAATGGACTTTAATAGAGCCCAACATTTAATACTTAACTCAACACTTAACAGTTTTTTTCAACTGAGTTTCAAAGGACTATAAACAATCCCAAACGAGCCACAAGGGTCCCATCCAGCAAAACGATTGTCATTTTTGACAATAAAAATACCCTTTTAAAGCACAACTTCTCGTCATATAGATCCGGTCGTGATGCGCCAGCTGACCCCACGCAATACATCATGACGTCAAGAGGTCACAGAGGACGAACGCGAAACCCGCCCCAGTGTTTACAAGCGTCTTGAAAAAGGACCGTTCCTACATTGTTGTATGTCAACTGATACTAATTAATGTCTTTGTGTCAGTTTATTGTTTCCAATGGTCCGCGAATGTGCGTTTTATATATGTAACACGTGACCTCCCTACGTCACTACGCACTTACGTTAGGTCGCGCTGGACCGGACCTAGACGAAAAGCTGTGGTGCAAAAGTACACATTTTCCACTTTTCTTGTCAAAAATGACAATCGCCTCGCCAGACAAGACCCTTATGCATCATTTGGGATTGTTTATAGTCCTTTGAAACTCCGTTGAAAAAAACTGTTAAGTGTTGAGTTAAGTATTAAATGTTGGGCTCTATTAAAGTCCATTAAAATTAGAAAAATCAATGTTTTCCTCAAAAAACATAATTTCTTCTCAACTGAACAAAGAAAGACATCAACATTTTGGATGACATGGTGGTGAATAAATTATCTGGATTTTTCTTTTAAGAAAATGGACTAATCCTTTAAGACAAGATGAGCTAAATCCTTACAATTGATACCCATTATCTGTGATCATTATGAATGTTGCTTATCACTAAAATACGTATTCTTGCGTCCGATCTTTTATCAGATAACTCGAGCTGCACAGATTCATGAATCTGACCTCTGATTAAATCAGACACCGTCAACAGCACAGGTTCAGTAATGAGGGAATTAAACAAATATTAAAATGTAAACTGCGAGAGCACATTTAACAGCATTTTCTTCTCTAAAACTCCCTCTGTGTGCTTTCCCACCTCTTTCTCAATCTCTCCATCCATTCATCTGTCTGCTCATCCATCAGTCACCTAGCTTCCAGTTGTCCCGAGGGTACGTGCAAAGACCTGTCCCAAAAAGGCCAGGGTTATGCAAACACACACACACACACACACACACACTGCATCCTTTGACATTAGTCATTATCACACCGACATATGTAATTGTACGATATTGTATTTTGGTATACAAGGAAGATGATTATAAGCATTCATTAAAATAGTGTTTACAGTTTTTTAAAACACAAATGGCTCTAAGTGTGTCTTTTTGTGTAAGATGTGCTGTCATACACACACAGTGTGCAGGTCATAGCGTGTTTCTTAGTTCTTTAGTTGTTTATTAGGGTGTGTCCAACCCCCGAGCTGACAAAAAACAACAATAATAGCTTTGAACGGTAGCTTTGCCATGGAAACTTAAATTTGCAGAGCTTTTAACTAAGTAATAATGGTATGTTAGCAGATCACTTGGAATGATTTTGGTGCTTTGCATTTTTATCCTTGCATTGCAGTCCCTATGGACATTTGTGGTGCTGAGGTTGGTTATTGTTAAGTTAAATGTAGGTCTAGATTGTCTAAATGATTGTCTTTTAAGAGTGTCTAATCTGCAATGTACTCTCTCACACACAAACACACACACACACACACACACACACACACACACACACACACACACACACACACACACACATACACACACACACACACACACAAATATGCTCTCATAGAGGTATTGTAGATCCTCTGGGCCTCAAAAAGAGACTGCATTCCTGAAAGTGCCACGCTCACACATTACACACACACACACATGCGCGCACACACTGATTTCCATGTACCTGGTAATTATCACGTTGTGGGGACCAAATGTCCCCACACACATGCGCATCCCATATACAATTGCATTTGTGATGCCAGTTTTGTCTGGAACTGAATGAAAATTAAGATTTTGACTGACCCACTTATACTCATCTGCTTTTCTCTCTCTTGCTCTCTACCTGTCTCTTTAATAAAGCCAGAGCGTTTAAATTCCCTTCTTCATTTACCTTGACATTAGCTTCCTCATAATTCATTCACCCTTGGCATGTACGGTACCATGTGAACACATATTTGTGCGTGTGGCAGGTTGTGTTTGGTCTTGTCCCATACTCAAGAAGTCTGTTTGCACTCACTGGGCTGCAGAATACCCAAGCCTGTTATTTAAAGTTACAAGTATTTGTGTTTATTTGTATGAGAAAACGTGAAGGTGGTCTTGGCCGGGGTCACACCTGCTACGTGAACACCTGTGTGCTCTTAACAGGTTCACTACAGGTTATGATCCAGATCTGGTGCATATTTGCAAACAGTAGCCGTTTACCAATGTCAAGGAAGGATCCTCGGAAGCTAGAATTTCGAGGATGCTACGTCATCGACGTCCGTCGAAGGACTGTTCCAATGTCGAGGATCCTCGAAATTTCAGCCAAGGACTGAGTCCTTCGTTCGACAAATATCCCATATACAGGAAAGGATGCAAATTTGTATCCTTCGCGCTCTTCACGCGCTGAAATCACCCACAATCCTCTGCGCGCAGCACCGAAAGCACACCTTTCAATCACGTAATGACGTAATGACGTGCACTAGCTAGCCCGTTCCATTTAACGTGTTCTCCGAATGCTTAAAAGGAGCCTCGCCTCGCCTCTGAAGGAAGTGACTTGTAAGGACTAGTCCTGCCAAGGAAGTATCCTTGACATTGAGAAACGGCTAGTGCTTCCAATATTTAAAGGGACACTCCACTTTTAAAAAAAATATGCTTATTTTCCAGCTCCCCTAGAGTTAAACATTTGATTTTTATCATTTTGGAATCCACTCAGCTGATCTCCAGGTCTGGCGGTACCACTTTTAGCATAGCTTAGCATAATTCATTGAATCTGATTAGACCATTAGCATCGCGCTCAAAAATGACCAAAGAGTTTTTTTCCTATTTAAAACTTGACTCTTCTGTAGTTACATTGTGTACTTAGAACGACGGAAAATTAAAAGTTGCGATTTTCTAGGCCGATATGGCTAGGAACTATACTCTCATTCTGGCGTAATAATCAAAGACTTTGCTGCCCTTCCATGGGTGCAGCAGGTGCAATAATGTTACGCAGCACCCGGAAATAGTCCCCTTGGTAACTTTCAATAACTTAAAAAAATATTGAAACATGCAATGTTAATGGTCTAATCAGAATAAATGAATTATGCTAAGCTATGCTAAAACTGGTTCCGGCAGACCCAGAGAGATTGGCTGAATGGATTCCAAAATGGTAAAACTCAATTGTTTAACTCTAGGGTAGCTGGAAAATAAGCCTATTTTTCAAAAAAAGTGTAGTGTCCCTTTAATCTTTGTGTGCATGTGTTGATGTTTTTTCCTTAGATGTCACAGAGAGGCCAAATGCAAATTCCGCAGATAGTGAACAATAACAGACGAAGAGGAGCTTGTAAAATTGACCTTGATCTATTAACTAGACCAGAATTTTCCAGGAACAATCTGAAAAGTAGATCAGATGGATGATAAAGGACATAACTTTTACATTGGAAAAAGGTCCTAAGTAATATCTAGGGACCACACTTTAAAAAATAAAGGTTCCTAAACGGTACTTGATATCCACAGAAACATTGCATAAAAGGTTCTTCATAGTGGAAAATGGTACTTAAGACTTTATCATGAAAGAAATAGTTCCTTTACTAAAAGGCTTTTTCTACCTGTACTTAAAGGAATAGTCTACTCATTTTCAATATTAAAATATGTTATTACCTTAACTAAGAATTGTTGATACATCCCTCTATCATCTGTGTGCGTGCACGTAAGCGCTGGAGCACGCTGCGACGCTTCGATAGCATTTAGCTTAGCCCCATTCATTCAATGGTACCATTTAGAGATAAAGTTAGAAGTGACCAAACACATCAACGTTTTTCCTATTTAAGACGAGTAGTTATTCGAGCAAGTTTGGTGGTACAAAATAAAACGTAGAGCTTTTCTAAGCGGATTTAAAAGAGGAACTATATTTTATGGCGTAATAGCACTTTTGGGAGTACTTTTGGGAGTACTTCGACTCGCCTGAAAAGTCCGCTCCCCTTCTCACTCTCATAATGGGAGAGGGAGGGTGTTACTGCGCCTAGTCGAAGTACTCCCAAAAGTGCCATTACGCCATAAAATATAGTTCCTCTTTTAAATCCGCTTAGAAAAGCTCTACGTTTTATTTTGTACCACCAAACTTGCTCGTATAACTACTCCTCTTAAATAGGAAAAACGTTGATGTGTTTGGTCACTTCTAACTTTATCTCTAAATGGTACCATTAAATGAATGGGGCTAAGCTAAATGCTATCGAAGTGTCACAGCGTGCTCCAACGCTTACGTGCACGCACACAGATGATAGAGGGATGTATCAACTAGAGCCCGACCGATATGCATTTTTTGGGGCCGATGCCGATACAGATATTAGGGAGTAAAAAAAGACCGATAACGATATATCGGCCGATATTCTTTATGTGCATATTATAGTACAGTACACATATACTACAGTATATTATACTACTACAGTACTGTACATAGAATACACTATATACATTAACAGAATATACTATGTATAAATACTTTTTTGTAATGATCACATCACTCACAAATGTGGTGAACAAACACTTAAAATGACGTGATAAAGATAAATAATATAGGCAGGTGTGTTTTACAAGTTAACAATAAACTTTATTATCCAAAATGATTCTGATATAAGTGCACAAAACAGTAAACTTGACTTATTATAAATAACTTTAAAACACAAACAAAACAAAATACATATAACTTAAATCATTGTCAGTTTTGATGAGAATAATGTTATATTGGGCTTATTTTAAAAAATAGAAACTTATAAAGTCATTGTTTATTAGCTTTACAGTAAGTTATACTTCACAAATTAAATAGAAACTTACCGTTCAGACGACAATGCTTGACTTACTGACAATATAATGATGTAGGCTTATGTTTAATGTACTGCACAACGTTTTTATAACACAAACCCACAGTGTTCTGTCGGGACTTTAAACTTTTATAAAACTAAAGCGTCTACACCCTCGCTAAATAAAAGAGGCGGAGAGCAAAGTTGCGCGAGCTTATTTAATCAATTGCATGTTCAGTAACAACACAAGCAGCTGTACTCACACAGACTGCGCGTCAGTTTAAGCGCGTCCTTTCTCCGCCTCGCGTCATTTCTTCCGCTTGCGTTTTAAACAACTCGCAAGTGGACAAAAGCGACGGATTAAAAACACCAAATGTAAACAGGAATGTGTCTCTCTCGCACACTCATAATCCAATCGACCAAAGTGCATCTTAATACCAGGTGTATAATGTTGTGAAGAAACCGCGTGACTGCCGCCACCTGAACTGACTGAAGTGAAGGGGGTGGGGGATTGGCTGGTGTCACTCCAGTGAGTGACCTGGGTCGCCATTAGCAACCAATAGGGCGCGCTCTGCTGGCCAAACAAGTACTTACATCTTTCAAAAGCATTTAATGTTTTTTGAAAGGGACGTTCATATCGGCTTCATATCTGCGGCTTATACGCCGATACAGATATATCTGCGACATGCTCATATCGGCCGATAAAATCGGCAAAACGATAAATCGGTCGGGCTCTAGTATCAACAATTCTTAGTTAAGGTAATAACATATTTTAATATTGAAAATGAGTAGACTATTCCTTTAAGAGGCTAACAACTTAGGGGTTGTGTTTTTTTCTGCCCCTCCTCCACTGTGATTGGATGGCTGAGTGAAAAGTGACATTGACGAGTGTTAAGTGAACGTTTCACCCAGTTAAACATTTTTTAACTCTGGGCGCTCAGCACTGAACGCAGAGAAAATGACAAGCACCGGTGTGGATAAAACCTGCCAGCTGCTGGCGTTTTGGAAAAGCGTGTCGCTTCCATTGGAAATAATTGGAAACAATCGCCGACATACACTTGAAAGTAGTGCTGACTGTAAGGTCGGCTCACATTGCCCACGCGTGTTCGCTGCATCTGGGTTCAAAAGTTGCCCTGGCATACCAAACGAACAGCAGCCAGGTAGCACGTCCATTCTGCACCTGCATGATATGAGATAACTTCCCATACCAGCAGGTTGCAGTAGTTGGTGTTCATTACTCCAAATGTGTAACTAGAAGAGCTAGTGATTGCAGTGATACAAATCATAAACAATCAATAATAGCAACTTCCAAATTAATGATATAACTGTAATGTCTTATTAGCCATATATTTTAATGAAAGATGCATAAAATTAGATTAGAGTTCTGTGCGGTTCCTCGGAACAGCCAATCAGAATGATCAGACTACTAAATGAGTGCCACTGCCAATTCCACGTGATTAATTGGCTAGAGTCGGATGACTCACAAAACCTGCCTGAAAACCAACAATTAGCTTGGTGTGTACCTTGCTTTATACAGAAACATCTAGAAAACATCCTAGAAACTACCTGACGATGTGAAAACAACCACACTGGGCATTGTGGTGGCAAACTAAAATACATTTTCTTTAAATTGATGTAAAATCCTGTTTCAAACATGGCTGTCTAACAAATAATACAACTGTGCAGAAATATTCTTGAAGATAATCTCTGCAGACCAGCCGGTGAAAACGGCAACATTTGTCCAACAAAAGCTTAAACAAGCAGACATTTAATACAGCAAGCGCTCTAATACCCAATACTGGCTGAAACAAGCAGATTATCATATTATAAGATATAAACCCGCTTTTATTGGATCAGCTGATGTTAACGCCACCTCTTTCCTTTAGTCACTTGGGTAATGTAACCTTTTAGGCTTGTTTAGAATAGCGACTGATATTACTTACAGTTCATTCACTCACTCTCTCTCTCTCTCTCTCTCTCTCTCTCTCTCCCTCCATCTTTTTCTCCCACAGTCTTCTTTTCCTCCTCTTTGTCACACTATCATGGTGTGATTTCTACCATCAGTTTATCTCCTTGCATTTCTCCCTTCCTCTTCAGTCCATTCTCACTCTCCCATAAGGGGGGAGGTGGGTGTTAAACAAAAGCGCTACTTATTAGTGCTCAAATATGCAAAAACTCAGATTGGTTTCAGTACAGTACCTTGTTTGAAGGATATTGGGCACTGTACTGAAATCTGGGCTACTTTGGATTTAATGCATGTTACTGTACAAACTGCAGTTGTGTTGGTGCAGGTTTATCCATCACTTCATAAATAAATGATTTTTTTATTTGGCGTCACTGGTTGACCAAAGAAGTTTTGCTATTGAAACCTTGTTGGAAAACCAGCAATGCCATTTTTTTTCATTTTTTAGCTTATGTAATACAACTGCATTTTATTTTGTTGCTTGCAC
This sequence comes from Misgurnus anguillicaudatus, assembly GCF_027580225.2. NCBI lineage: Eukaryota > Metazoa > Chordata > Actinopteri > Cypriniformes > Cobitidae > Misgurnus > Misgurnus anguillicaudatus. The sequence goes on from NC_073341.2 coordinate 25,172,997, forward strand.
ATTTTTTCATCTACATATGTGGAAATTTTAATAAATTTTTAATGTTTGATTTTTCTTTACTTTGATATGATAATCTTTTCAAATAGTACATGTTTAACATAAATAAAACATGTGTCTTTCTGGAGCAAAAACAGTTGACATCTTCTGCATTTGGCCACTGTGTGTGCATTTAACAGCGATGTGGAGGCAGGCCCAAACAACATGGCACCCTGAGGCTTTTTTCTTTCCATGTCCTCTTTCCCTCTGTCCTCCATCTCTTCTTATTTACTGATATTCTTGAGTCATAGATCAGGAATGAAAAGGCAAAAAAGTGACAGAACATGGAGTTGTAGGGTGAAATAGGAAAGAATGAATGAATCAAATGTTTGAGAATGTGTTTACGGTGTAAGAATACCACTTAATTACAGGTTACGAGTTGTTTGTCTCTAAAGTTCTCAGCTGTATGTGGAAATGTTTATCCAAGAGGTTTTAGCCAAAGTGTCCTTTGCCAATCTGATGACAATTACTCAACACTAAATGACATTGTTCTTTTGAGAAATATGAGATATGAACCATCTCAGGGTGAGATGATGTAAACACCTCTTTCACTGCTTGTCCTTCAGAACAAGCCCAAACCTGTCCAGGTAAACCAAAAGAGAGGCCAATGTTTATGGTGATATATGACCTATACCTATTCTTGCAAATGTTTCCGAAAGTTTTTTGTATCCACTTAGTATTGGCCGCCCAAAACACTGGAGATGCCACCTAAAAACTAGTCGAAACACTTTTCTTCCAATCAATGCTCTAGCAACCACCTGGAACACCTTAGCAATGTCCTAGTAACGCTTTAAAAACTACCTAGCCACATTTTAGCAACCATCTGGAACACTTGAGCAATGTCCTAAGCTGTGTCCCAAATATCATATTATGCACTATGCGCCTTAACTATGCACTTTTCAACGTCTAGGGTATTCATTTTAGAAGAAAAGTATCGTCCCAAATGAAAGACTTAACAGTTTTTTACTGACCAGAAATATAATTTTCCCATACTAGGGCAAATGATATCAAATGTTCTATTGATATCAATAGTACAATTGAAGTCATTTAAAATCAATTTGTGCACTTTTTTTTATGTCAGTGTTATCTGTTTACAAAACATCAGGCACTGTTAGACTGAAGTGTAATCGTCTCTGCAGGTAAACGTTCTTTTCATGGCATGTGATAGCCCTGCCTGTCTTCCACCATGTAAGCAAAACTGCTACCATTGAGTGTGTCCAGCTTTGTACACATCAAATTATCGATTGAATGAGTAAACCATCCGGGTATTTGGACTTTTCTGTATGAATGCATTACTCACACTATTTATACTAGAAAATGGCATAGAATAGTGTACAAGTGTGCAATTTTTGGATGCACCTCTAGTAACTCTTTAGCAACTGTCTAGCCACATCCTAGCAAACAACTGGAACACCTTAGCAATGTCCTAACGCTATAACACCTTCCTAGCTACATCCCAGCAACTACCTGGAACACCTTAGCAATGTCCTAGTAACTTCTAAGAAACTTCCTAGCCACATCCTAGCAACCACCTGGAACACTTTAGCAATGTCCTAATGCTTTAGTAACTTCTTAGCCACATCCTAGCAACTACCTGAAACACCTTAGCAATGTACTAGTAACGCTTTAGCAACTTCCTAGCAACTACCTGGAAAACCTTAGCAATGTCCTAGTAATGCGTTAGCAACTTCCTAGCCACATCCTAGCAACCACCTGGAACACCTTTGCAATGTCCTAACGCTTTAGGAACAACATAGCCACATTCTAGTAACCACCTAAAATATCTTAGCATTGTTTTAGTAATGATTTAGCAACTTCCTAGCCACATCCTAGCAACCACCTCGAACACCTTAGCAATGTCCTAGTAGTAGAGTGACTATACGTGCCACTTGGCACATATGGTCCTGGCCAGGACGTGTCCCAGAAAAATGGCACATAGGGTCACCCTACCTAGTAGCGCTTTAGCAACTGCCTAGCCATTCTAGCAACTACCTGGAACACCTTAGCAATGTCCTAGTAACTGCTTAGCAACTTCCTAGCCACATTCTAGTAACCACCTAGAACACTTTAGCAATGTCCTAGTAACGCTTTAGCAACTTTCTTAGCAACCACCTGAAATACCTTAGCAATGTCCTAGTAATGCGTTAGCAACTTCCTAGACACATCCTAGCAACCACCTGGAACACCTTAGCAATGTCCTAGTAGTAGAGTGACCCTATGTGCCATTTTTCTGGGACGCGTCCTGGCCAGGATTTCGGGTGCATCTTACAGAGGTCTATGTGTTCGACAAATACAACTTCCAAAGAAGCACCAAAATCCTGGCCAGAACGCATCCCGGAAAAATGGCACGTAGGGTCACCCTACCTAGTAGCTCTTTTGCAACTGCCTAACCACATTTTAACAACCACCTGGGACACCTTAGCAGCGTCCTAGTAATGCTGTAGCAACTTCCCAGCCACATCCTAGCAACCACCTGAAAATAGCTTAGGAATGTCCTAGTAAATCTTTAGAAATTGCCTAGCAACAACCTAGCAACTACCTAAAACTACTTAGCAACTGCCTAGGCACATCCTAGCAACCACCTGGAACACCTTAGCAATGTCCTAGTAATGCTTTAGCAACTTCTTAGCCACATCCTAGCAACCACCTGGAACACCGTTCTAGTAACTTCTTAGCAACTGCCTAGCCACATCCTAGAAACCACTGGGAACACCTTAGCAATGACTTAGTAATGCGTTAGCAACTTCCTAGCCACATCCTAGCAAACACCTGGAACACCTTAGCAATGTCCTAACGCTTTAGCAACTTCCTTGCCACATCCTAGCAACCACCTGGAACTCATTAACGATGTCCTAGTAACTTTTTAGCAACTGCCTAGCCACATTCTAGCAACCACCTAGAACACCTTAGCGAAATGTCCTAGTAACGCTTTAGCAACTGTCTAGCCACATCCTAGCAACCACCTGGAACACCTTAGCAATGTTCTAGTAACTTCTTAGCAACTGCCTAGCCACATCCTAGCAACCACCGGGAACACCTTAGCAATGTCCTAGTAACGCTTCAGCAACTGCCTAGCCACATCCTAGCTACCACCTGGAACACCTTAGCAATGTCCTAACGCTTTAGCAACTTCTTAGCCACATCCTAGCAACTATCTGGGACACCTTAGCAATGTTCTAGTAACTTCTTAGCAACTGCATAGCCACATCCTAGCAACCACCTAGAACACCTTAGCGCAATGTAGTAACTTCTTAGCAGCTGCCTAGCCACATCCTAGCAACCACCAAGAACACCTTAGCAATGTCCTAATGTTTTAGCAACTTCTTAGCCACATCCTAGCAACCACCTGGAACACCGTTCTAGTAACTTCTTAGCAACTGCCTAGCCACATCCTAGAAACCACTGGGAACACCTTAGCAATGTCTTAGTAATGCGTTAGCAACTTCCTAGCCACATCCTAGCAAACACCTGGAACACCTTAGCAATGTCCTAACGCTTTAGCAACTTCCTTGCCACATCCTAGCAACCACCTGGAACTCATTAACGATGTCCTAGTAACTTTTTAGCAACTGCCTAGCCACATTCTAGCAACCACCTAGAACACCTTAGCGCAATGTCCTAGTAACGCTTTAGCAACTGTCTAGCCACATCCTAGCAACCACCTGGAACACCTTAGCAATGTTCTAGTAACTTCTTAGCAACTGCCTAGCCACATCCTAGCAACCACCGGGAACACCTTAGCAATGTCCTAGTAACGCTTCAGCAACTGCCTAGCCACATCCTAGCTACCACCTGGAACACCTTAGCAATGTCCTAACGCTTTAGCAACTTCTTAGCCACATCCTAGCAACTATCTGGGACACCTTAGCAATGTTCTAGTAACTTCTTAGCAACTGCATAGCCACATCCTAGCAACCACCTAGAACACCTTAGCGCAATGTAGTAACTTCTTAGCAGCTGCCTAGCCACATCCTAGCAGCCACCAAGAACACCTTAGCAATGTCCTAATGTTTTAGCAACTTCTTAGCCACATCCTAGCAACCATCTGGAACACCTTAGCAATGTCCTAGTAACTTTTTAGCAACTACAAAGCCACATCCTAGCAACAACCAAGAACACCTTAGCAATGTCCTAGTAACTTCTTAGCAACTGCCTACCCACATCCTAGCAACCACCAAGAACACCTTAGCAATGTCCTAACGCTTTTGCAACTTCTTAGCCACATCATAGCAACGACCAAGAACACCTTAGCAATGTCCTAACGCTTTAGCAACTTCTTAGCCACATCCTAGCAACTATTCTGGAACACCTTAGCAATGTCCTAGTAACGCTTTAGCAACTTCCTAGCCACATCATATCAACTATCTGGAACACCTTAGCAATGTCCTAGTAACTTCTTAGCAACTGCATAGCCACATACTAGCAACCACCTAGAACACCTTAGCAATGTCCTAGTAACTTCTTAGCAACTGCCTAGCCACATCCTAGCAACCACCTAAAAAACCTTAGCAATGTCCTACAGTAGTAACGTCCTAGCATCTGTACAACCTATTTTATACCACAATATACCTCTACCTATTAATTCTCTCCCACTTTCACTCTCTATATAGCTCTTTCCCTCCTTCCACAGGGAGTTAGGCCAGGTTACCTTCAAACCAATCTCATGCACACTGTGCACTGTAGTGCTTCATGTTATGAACTCACAATTAATCACAAACCACACTTTAATATCCTTCCTGTTGAGCAACACACACAGGGTAAGGCACACCCACACATACTTTACCCTTACCATTCCCAAAAATACACACGCACAAATACTCAGTGTTTCACAGATTTAACATGGGCCATTAACTCAGTTCAGGGCCATGTAACTTGAAGGATATTTTCCCTCTCCTTTTTTTTGTGTTGCTGACAGGTGTGTTGTGGTGGTGAGGTCTGCATGGTTTTGGAAATGTGAGGTGTCTCTCTTAATTTGGCACATTGTGTGTTCTCTGCGGTTCAGCGCTCAGCCACAGAGTAATGTATGAGGAGAATGAGCGCTAGCAACAGAGAGTGACGCTGATAAAATGATAGGATGTGTTTGTGTGTCCATTATAAACAGGTGGTATCAGATGGAAAGAAAGTAATTTTTTTTGTAATTATTGATTCGTCAGATCAAAAAGTATGGTCCTTGTTGATTGTCACAATTGTAGTTTGTAGCAAACTTTGGCAAATCTAGTGATTTCCAGTTTGGGGGGGGTTGCAGTTCGAAGCCTAGATTCAGCCTAGGACCAGAACCGTGTAGAGTTAATTGTGAATCAAATGAATCTGAAACAGAGTCGGTGCGGTTCAAAGGCAGGTTAAACGGACGATCCATCATTCTGAACTCGCCCAGACTCTCTCAACACTTCTTTTCTTCCTCTTCTTTTCTTTTAGTGGTTCTTTCCCTCCACTGACTCAGTCTGTCCCTTTGTGTTTAATTCTAGAGACACAACACGAGTATGTGTGGCCAAGGACAGTTCACATGGAGCTCTTTGTTTTTGTCTGTGTGGCCACTTGGTCCTTGCACACCTCATTATCCACAACCACTGTTGGTTACCACAGAAAATGTGTGTCAGTGTGTAAGTGCTGTTCCATTGCTTGATCTTCTAAACTGAGCACTTCTGAAGTAGAAAGCGAGAGAGGGAGAATAAAAGAAAGCGAGACCGAGGCTATTCAACAGCTCTGTACCGTTTTCCTAAAGTTGAATCATTGTTATGCACACAAGCATACTTTAGATATTTGGTAGGGAGAGATATATAGAGTGTGTGAATTTAGGTTACTTCGAGCAATACCAATTGTTTAACTGTGACATTTAAATTGTGTATCATGATGTTTTAGTTTTTATTTGTATATGTGTCCTGAATCATATGTGGTTTGTTGCTTTAGCCTGTCAAAAGGAACAAAACTGTTAAAACTCTGTCATGATTTATTCAATTTCATATTGGTTCAAACTAATGACTGACTTTTTTCCATGCTCTAATGCTTGGGTGGTTTCACCCCATGGCTGGATAAAATATGGACAAACCCAACCATCAGGTTTAAATTACATTTGGCAGATGCTTTTATCTAAAGCCCCTAATATTTTTTGCTGGGTTGTTTCAACCCACAATGATGTGTTGTTTCAACCCTTAATTAAGTGTAATATGGATATTTTAACCCAACAGTTAGGTTTGTCCATATGTTTCTTAACCATGAGTTGAAACAGAGTGCTTCACTGAAGTTTCATGAGTAATCCATTTTACTATTTCCTCTCTTTTTAAGTGATGTGGTGCTTTGAGTAATTGACTGAAAAAGTTTTTCACTCACAATTCCAGCATTTTTAGAAAGTTTTAAGTTAATCTTCTAGACATTGTCCATATTTGACCCAACCATGAGTCCTATTTATTGTAAATGTCCTTTTTCTTTTCATTCTTCAACATTTTTCTTTTATGTACCACAGAAGCAAGAAAGCCTAATGGGTAAGGATGACATAAGGTATTATGTCAGACAATTTGTATTTTTAGGATTAACTAAAATTACGTTTATTAGCACGGGCGCCACTAGCAATTTTGGGTCCTTTGGAAGAATATAAGGTTGGGCCCTCTACCACACTCATGTTACTACTAATAAAAATTATCTTAACTCTTTCCCCACCAGCATTTAAAAAAAAAAGTTGCCAGCCAGCACCAGCATTTTTCATGATTTTCTCAAAAATATAATGCCTTCCAGAAATTTTCTTCTTAAAATATATAAACATACAATATATTATTTCTCTTTTTATCACCTCTCAAATATGGGAAGGTTTCTTCAAAAACACCCAATTTTGAGCAAAAAGCTGAGATAATTACATTTTTGTAAAGGACTTTTAATAGAGATCAGATGCAGAGCGATCTATAAAACATACACAGAGTCCTTTCTCTTTCACTTGACGCGTTAAAGGCTCGTTATAGTTGTGTGTAGGTTCCGCATTGGTTTTCATTTATACTTTTGCGTCGTCGGCCGCGTCGACGTGCAAACACACGCGCAGACTGCTGGTAGGCAGTATCCACGCGTGTAACCACAGAAGCAGCGCGACCGTCAAAGGAGAAGAAGCTTGGCAAGTTAACCCACAAACGAAGAAGAAACAGCAACTTGTTGTGTATGATTTGAGAAGACCAGCAATGATGGAAGTAAAAAAACAGCGACTTTTGTTGCAGTTTAAGTTAAATCACTCCTCAACTTGGCCATTCTTTGTTTTCACCGTGGCAAACGGAAATACCTATGATGCAGTTTTTTTACCTGACGGGAGGGGTTCTGGTGGACCAATCACAGCGCTTGCGGTCCGCGTAGACCTGACGCGCCTGTTAAGATTTTTGCGAGGTGCACGTCAGGCTACGCAGAGATACGCACAGGCTACGGATAGCCTACGCCGTACGCACGACTATAAATCGGGCTTTACTTCCAGATTATAGCTGTAATGCGGAAAGCCGGAAATTCTCGTTCTCATTGGCCGGGAAACGTTTTCTCTTAAGTGACGAGATAACTCGTCAATGAAGGGGAAAGAGTTAAAGGGGCACCAATAATGTGGGCCCTTGTCCTATACCTGCCCCGTTCCTGTTTATTAGCGTTTTTATTTTCAGTGTGAATTACACACTGTACTTTAAAAATGAATTAAATGATATCGTATAAGCATATGGTAATGTTACAGTGTGGAACACCTCCCTTATGTCATTACTGATGCTGTAATTCAATCTAACACATCTCATATTTAATCTGTTAATATTCAGTTTATACAGTACTCACCTGCAGCCTGAATCTGTCACCACTCATTCCATTACTCAGAGTTCACCGCTGCCCCACATGCATGTTCAATATTAAATGCTCAGTCATTTTAGTTTCTTTACCCACACAGCAGCTCCTACTAATGGAACAGCCAGACAGACATCTGTTTTACAAATAAAAAACAGAGAGAAATAAAGGAAGAGAGAGCGAGAGAATAGACAAATAAAATGAGTGCGTTGTCATTGGGCAAACAGTTTAGAAAAGAAACGTGCTGCAATGTTTAACAGAGATTGAAAGCCAGAGAAGGTTTTATATCAGCAAAAGAGGTGGATGAAAGACAAGAAAACTTTGTTACCTTACCTACCATCTGGTTTGTGCGAGTGCGTTTACTTTACTGTACTTTGGGTACAAATCTGTCCCCAGAAGAGAACTAAATCTGACAAATCTCCCCTTGGGCACATTTGGTTATGTCATTGATTGGAAAAACAATTCATACCTAAAAATGTTTTATTCTTCAAAAAAGTCTTAACGTTTTCTTTTTGGGAAAGAGGTAGGGGAAGTCTATACATTTGTAATAATAATTATCTTTATATAAAAAGCATTAAGGTGTTTATTCTAGTGGTGTGTCAGCTATGCAAGAGCATCTGATATCTGTCTTTTTTTTTTATATATATATGGTAAATATCAACGTGTGCGCAAATCTTACGGTTGTGTGCTGATGTTTCATTTTCATAAATGGTATGGCCCAGCACATCAAAGGTTTTGGACATAGATCAGAGAGAGGAAATTTTTTCAGAGTTGATAAAAAATGAGATGAATAATGAAAGAAGTCAGTCAGTGTAGTTTTTAGCAGCTCCAACTAAACTAAAGTAAAAGTTTTTGTTACCTTTGAACCAAACTCTGAAAGAAGTTCAAGAAACAGAAGAAACACACGTCGAGCCATTAAAAAAGAACAGGATGGATAAATCTGCAGATGGTAGGATGAAAGGAAGAAAAAACTCTTTGAAAGAGAGAACAGACTTTGCTGAAATGAAACTATTCAGACGTCTGAATTGACAGTGTTTATTCATCGCATTGTTGTAACAAATATGGCATGTGATCTGATGAGTATGAACAATTAGCTTTTCAGCAGATTACAGTGAATGTCTCATAATTTCACAATGATGTAAAGGTCATTCACGCATTTGGCAGATGACTATCCAAACGGATTTACAGTCCAATCAAGCTATACATTGTTTTATCATTGGGTATCAAACCTATGAGGTTAGCATTGTGAATACAATGCTTTACCAATTGAGCTACAGAAACAAATAAAGTGCTATTCTACATCTATACAAATATCCCAATACAGTGTTACATATCCCAATACAGTATTACATTTTCCATTTCTAATCTTCTTAAATTCCAAATGTTCTTGTTAGTATAAACAAAGAACAAACACCCAATGTGCACCCCATTGAAGTTTGAAATACATATTCAAAATGTGATATGAGGACCAAATGTGAGATTATTTTATTTTAAATAAAATCTTATAAGATAAAGGACCAAAAATACTCTTGCACGGGTGTATACAAATGTTCGGTCTGAACAAATAGACATGGTCTTTGCTGCTGTATGTCCCACCCAGTCTTGTGGTTTCCTTAATAAATCAATTCAGGAAAGTAAACATGTGTTAATGAAGTGATTTAACAAGGTCTTTTATATCTAAATATAAAAAGTTCATAAATAAAAAGTTAAAAGTTTTAAGTTCAGTGAGTATTTGGGGGCATCTGTTGACGATTTTTCCTTAAATATCATTATAAGCACTAACAGAGTTTAGTGCAATTACCAAGACCCTCACACGTGGCTACAGCATGTGTGAGTCAGTGTGTGTCAGGGAAAGCCCAAAGTCTTTAAAAGTGTCTGAATTATAGTGTATGAGGGAGCAGAGGGAAGTCCCGGTCTTTGTACAAACTTCTGTAAAACAGCAAATTTGTGTGTGTGTGTCTTTATAACAGTAATAAAGATTAAGTAGAAATCAGAGACAGACATTTGCCCAGTTGTTGCATGCACATGAAATATGTGACGAAAATTCTCTTTCCATTTTATCCACATCTCTGTCCTCATGTAACATTTTGCATCCTCCTATTTTCACTTCATTCTGACATTTGATTTTTGCCAGCATTTTTGGTGTTTTGCATGATTTCCGTTTAAAGGCACGACACACATCTGTGACAAAACATCTTCTGTGGCTTATTACAGACCTTAGTAAACCTTACAAAACACAATACTGGTGTGCATTTTGCAACATATGCTCCAACCCATACGATTGATTTGGTTGTTTGTCCATTTCACCAAATACGACCAAAAGATGCGTTTACTAAATTAGCGCCTCTACCGGCAGCAGGTGAAACTTAATTTATTAGGGTATAAAATTATATTTTGGGGGGGTCATTTTGCTATGATGACATGTACTGGGATAAGATTTTCAATTTAAACCTCCAGGATTAATTGTATTTTATTACACATTGCACTATTCGGGCATTTTGGGCGAATAACATACCCATTTATTTATATGATATAAACACAGCATACAAAACATTCACAACTAGGGCTGTGACGAAACATCGCGTTCCCCATTAAAAAGACCTGCCTGAAATCGATTCTGAATCACAAGGCTCCGATTCTGTGTTTCATGCAGAGCTTGTGCGTGTACTACGGTTCTGTGATCAGTACGAAGTCTTTATCAATCTAAAATCACTATGAGTTTGAGTCGTTTATAATGTGAATTTAAAAAAGCAACACTCGAGTCGTCAAACACATCATTCAAAATATTTTAATTATCATGAAAATACCTGAAACAATCTGAAGAACAGCAATGTAAATATCCCTTTAGACATTTCCTGGAATAGTGTTTGTAATGCTACTTCTTCTGTGGCACAAATGGCGTTTCTACACGAGAGCGCCCTCTGGCTTGTGGCGGCATTTCACCGTAATTCATTCAAATTCAATCATTGAGAAAACGCACATTTGCACGATTAATCGTCACAGCCCTATTCACAACTTTTTAATAATGAACTTAAAATATTCCAAGTGTACCGAGGTCAAACGATCAATTTATTTGTGAAGCGCTATTGGCTCTTGTGAGACTATGTCATGCTGGTTTATGTTTGAATGAGATCTGACTTTGCTTTTTGATCACAGAGTTCTTCATATAAAGTAATCGTATGGCTTCAGTTCGCAAGGTTTGCAATGCGAATGGTTTGTAATACTTTTATACTGTTTTATGCAATAAATACCTGTGACTGTACTTTTACTTGTGTGCTGTGCTTTATATGGTTGTGAAGTGGTTGGGTTTAGGGTAAGGGTGAGGACGGGTATAGATGCTCCAAAATATCTTTAAAACCATAAATGAAACGTTTCTACATTTACAAATTCATCAAATTAAAGGTGCTCTAAGCGAATTCACGCATTTTAGGCCATAACATTTTTTTGTTTCATACAGTAAACATCTCCTCACTATCTGTTAGCTGCCTGTCCTCTGAACACACTTTAAAAAAACGCGGTCTCTGTAGACAGCCCAGGCTTCGCAAACTGCAACAAAAACAAAGTGGTCAAACCTACCACTACGAAACATGACAAAGTGTTCCAGCCAATAAACAACAAGAAGGATTTGGGAGTGGGGGTTGGGCGCGTTCATGACTCATTCAGAAAGCATGGAAGGGAGGGCGAGGGGAGGAGTCAGCTACGTTCCGTTTTGTTTGAACGTCAGCAAGACATCACACAGACTCGCTTAGAGCACCTTTAAATGTGTCTAATCTGATGTATAAGGCAAAAACCTTAAAACGTAACAACAGGTTCTATTTATAAGCTACTGCTGCTAGAGGACACTAATCACTTAATATGTCACTTTACTTCGTAATAAGGTGCTTGCACGAACGACATATGAGGTCAGAGGTTGTTATTTTTTGGAGGACAGTCTTGCATTTTGAGGCATAACAATGGCACTGACAATGACAAAACACTCAGTGCAAGGTGTTTTAGCTCAAACATGCATTTTAGTCTGGGACTAGGAAAAGCCCTGTTCAGGAAACCTCACCTTTATGTTGTAAAACACTTAATGGTTCTGGTTGGTATAACTAAGAAATGGATTTGACCAATCCTTTTGAAAATACATAAATTCTGAAAACTGGAACTATTAGTCGAAATGAATTTTCAGTGACCACGTCACACTGACAAAACAGATGATTTTAATGAGAAACACTGGATTTAACACATAAGCATTTTCCCTGCCATTCAATTGGGTTCTGGAGTCAATGTTTTGTTATAGTTATTGCTAACATGTGGAATATCAAAGTGGAAAGAGGGAACCCACAATTAAAGGTTGCTGTTTCAGCATCGAAATTCAGGTTTGGCACATGAACTTACCATTATTCTTAAAAAGCTTTATCTTAAATGGCTCTTCTTAATCTGCTTTTAAAAGATCCACGCACTGCTGAAGCCTACATTAATACCTGACTTAAATTACTTAAACATTTCCGTTTAATAGTTAACACATGTTTTTAAAAGTGTCACATTGTTCCATTCTTTCTAACTATTTGTTGTGGTAGCAGTGGTCTTGAATGCCGAGTTTAAGGCCTGACCTCATAGCACGATAAATATCAGCAGACTGTGCTTTTGATGCACACGCATACTCGGAGAGCGTGTATCCAAACACACACTCACTGGTGCTCCTATACAGCTAAACCTCGGAAACCACCAAACCACGGCGTCCTTCCATTTTTCATATTAACATCCCTTCCTTTCTACTTTCATCATAACTCTCTCTCTCTCGCTCACTCTTGTGTCCTATCTGAGCAAGCAGTGATTGATAAACATTTTTCAAGGGCTTCGCCACATGATAGCAAATGTGCCATGATGCTCTCAAAGACCTTGAGCGGTGTGTGTTTGCGCGAGCGTATTCATCAGCTTACTAATGCGCCGTGAACTGTCACATTGCCCCTATTGTACTTTCTTTGCAGGGTACAAGTCAAACAGGGTTTAGGATAGTCTCGCCTGGCATCACCACACACGCAAACGGCCCTGCTATGACTGTAGGGTCATAACAGGCGGAGCTTCTGGTCAAAGGTCATCCTGAAAGGATCAATACTGACCAGACAGACGACAGTAAAACACACACACACACATAACATAATAATGAATTTGCTATGAAGTTAAGCCAGATTCAGTGGTTTTAAAAGCGAGGGGGCTCTGCTCTGCATTTTGAAATAACATCAGAATTCCGCTGCGCTTTGTGTGAGTGGAAGACTTTGGCCGGAATGCCTGGATTCCTCTCAGTCCGTCAAGAATGCCGGCTGAAGCGAATAACAGAGAGGCAGAGGGATCAAGCTGGGAACATTTTGATTTGGTTTTACTGACGAGAGACCGGCAATCTGGGTATTCATTGTCATTACTTATCAATATCACAGGACCTTTGGATTTAAAGAGAAATTACTTTTCTGGTGGCGTATGCCCCTTACACTTATAAATATACATATAGAGGAGAGCGAGGCACATCCTAACACTTTTTGACTTTGGCTCTATCATTCAAAAAATATTTAAGTTAGATAAAAAAAATTTTACACAATCAACATACTGTACACATCTCTGCTACAAATGAACACTTAAAGTTTGTTTGTGGGACCTACCGTTATCGTACAATTACACAGAAAGCGACAACGTGCAAACGTTACAACTTACCCCATAGGTGGAGTTCATTGCAACCATAGACTGTATAAAAGATGGACGACGCCTGTTCGCTCTCTTCCATTGGTGAAAAGTGAAGCCGCCAGTGTCCCGATATGGCGCTGACATCTTGGGTCTTGAGTCTGCGCAATAGCGATTTCGGGACCAGTCCTGCGCCGTAGTAAGCAGGAAGGGAAGGCGAAGTCAAAACCCCGCCCTCGCTCTCGTAGAATGCGCATATCACACGATATCACAGCTGTCAATCATGACGTGACACCACCGTTTTTATATCATTAAACACAAACCTATTTTAAAAACAAACATTTGAATTTACATCAGCGTGATAAAAACTACAGTAAATGACAGAAACCAGCTTTGGAAAAAAGATAATTGAAGTGTAATTCATTTTTTTAGTTGGTCTCAAGTCCCATTGAATAACATGGGGAGGCGGGCTTTATGACCTATACTGGGACTGGTCACTGGGGGGCGATCGAGACGTTTTGGCTTCACTTTTCAGGGCTTGTGCGGCACGCTTCATTGCAACAAACAGAAGGTTTGCTAGAAAACCTGCTAGGAAATTTGGTTAAAATACAAATAATTCATTACAATTTTGTTTATATACTAAATGTGGATATATGTCTGCCTATGATAGATAAATGTGTGGATATCTATCCATCCATGATCTTTCATCTAACAATCTTTGTATTATGCATTAATGCATATAAATAGATTTTTTTGAAAGGGCTGCACAATTTAGACAAAAAAATCATATGATATTGTATTAACTGTTATCATTTTGATGAATAGTATTTACATTGTTTTCATTTCATTATCATTGTATACTGGAGGCTTAGTTGTAACACTGTGTTACTGTAACTAACCCCGCTGTGTAAAAAATTATTTCAATCCCAGCTATCAGTTACTAGGAGTTGCTGACATGTTTCAAAATGGTGTTATGTTTTAGGTAACAAGACAGTGAGAATAATAGGTTGGATTGGTGACTTAATTAAGCCCAGAATACACTGCACGATTTTTGCCCTCCTATAAGATCATTACCTTATCACACTGTGCGACATGTATCGTTTAAACTCGGGTACGAGAGGCATGTAGACTCTACAATGATGACATGGAAGCTTCGGCGGCAGCGTCACACGTTGCGCAACGTCACCAGCATGCGCTCGTGGTAAACAAATACGGCGCGCAGGTCGTAGTAGCAAACACACTGTGCGGTGATCATGCCGAATTTGTCAGAAAACTGTCAGAAAACTATCGTATGCTATCTTTGGACGCAAGACCGTGAAAACGGCCGTCTTTGAACCTCTCTTATTGTACGACATAGGACCACCGATGAAGAGCCACGATCACAGAAATCGCGACGATTGTTTCACGATGGCAGTCTTTCATCTGGGACAGCCAATAATCGTGCAGTGTATCCAGGGCTTTACACACCCAACTTAGAAAAAAAAAACTTATGATGAAGAAATTTACTTTTATGCCTCCAAAACATTCTTTGTTCAATATCTTAACCAAAACACATCAAAACTTTTCACAAATTCACAGGATATCATCTTCTGACAGTAAGAGAAAAAGACCAAAAGCTCAGATTGCTCAGCCCGGCCCCTGTACACTGAAAAAAAAGAATTTACTTAATTTTATTATGGCAAGATGCAGCACACAATAAATTTATCTAACTCCAGATGAGTTGAGTGTACTTATCAATTGAGTGTACTTAATTTCAGATTTTTATATTCATAGTTGTAGCTAAACTATTTTGAGTAGGATTTACTTATTTTTTATGTTCAGTACACTAAAATGAATTATGTGCAACCAGATCAATTTAATGGTTTAATCGAATCGTTTTTAAAACTCTTATTCTATTTTAACTATCCACATTTAACTGCCACATTGTGTTGAGCAAGTAAGAAGAAACTCAGTTGGTCTAAGTACTGGCATAAGCACAGTTACTGCTTACATCATGATTTTCATTGTGTCACCTATTGTCTATACACAAGCAACACTCTTCTGAATGATGGTAACCACAAAACTCAAAACAGAAACAGACACTCTTCTAAATCTCAAAGATAATTTAACCTGAAACACTAACAAGTCTTTCTTTTTTGTTAAAAACCCACAAAAAATAACGTTTAATTTCAAGTTTTATTCTCCAAATGCAGTCCCATGCAAAGCATGCTGGGAAGTATAAGTCCACTGCCTAGTTAGTTATATTTACTTAAATAATTCAAGTAGTTTCAACACAAAATTTATTTCTCACAAATTTGGGTGGATTTTACATGATAAAATTAAGTGAAATTTACTCAATAATTTGTTAATTTAGAATTACTTAAATTTTTTGTGTTATTTTTACTTTTTACATTTGTTTAATAGAATTTAATCATTTCTTTTAAGTTAAATTTACTAAGGCACAAAATCATTTTTTTTCAGTGTAGAAACATGTAAAGTAGCTGCTTTACAATTAACCCTGGGTTAGTTTGTGCCCCGCTCACCCCTACATTAGGAACATTATATAATAGACCTATTCTTAATTACCATGCTTTAGATAAAAAAGTAAAAACTGTTACTGTAAAATCAAAACCAGATGCCTGATGTGATTTATGATGCCTAGAATGCACTGTAATGTACATTTTACAGTGATTTGTGATAAAACATTTTAGTTCACATCACTTTATCTTCTGATAACATTTACTACTAAATATGTTTCACTGTCAAAACTATATAACTTATGGTTGTGTAACAGATCAGCAATATAAAGGGAAGGCCCACTCAATACATAAACCCTTCTTTATGAGCTATAACCAAACATCGCTTCACCTTTCAACATCTCTAATAAATCTAAAACATTTGATGTCATATAAAAAATGATAACCAGTCCACGATAAGATTCTCTTACAAAATTGATTCCAATTTTAATAGGTTATTATATTTTATATTGTCTTTATGACTGAACTAAATTGTAAATGTAAGTAATACTTTAATGAGTTGTCTTGTCTACCATAAAAAGCCACAAATTGTTGCACTAGCTCGTTGTAATGATATATGTATTTAATTTAGAGTTCTAAGTGTGGAAACATTTAAATGACTTAATTTTATGATTAAATTAAATCATTTACTGTATGGTTTAGTTGTGAAGGATGTTACATTATACTTAGTGACAGAAGTGCAAAAATAGTTAAGCGTATATTATGTGGGTAAGAGCACTTTTGTGAGGTAGCACAGCTGGTGTGGTAACCGAGGTCACAGATCCCAGGTTGGGGAAATTCATGAAAAAAATGATCATGTCTCCTTACGACTATACCCTTAAGCAAGCCCAACTCAAGGTTGTACAGAAATACTTACATTACAGAAATCTGTAATTACTGTACTGTAAGATAAAAGGAAACAATCTTGACTTTAATGCAAGGTTGTATCTTAACCTAATGCAAGGTTATACACCACTCAGATATGAGTTAGGTTAAAAGAGCACACGTTATGATTATGTAATTTTGTGTTTAGTTCATTTAGGGTGGTCTTGCCATTCATGGGTTTGACAGCATCCGGGTTTTTTGTCTGTGTTCCCCCATCTAGGCTACCAGTGCTGTGCTAATCCTAAAGCTGAGATGCAAAAATACAGAAAAGAAACAGGAAAGTGACCTAATAGCAGGTAAATGTTGGTGTCTCTGTTTGTTCACATTGTACAGCCCTGCATATGTTATTGTATGACCGAGTGTGTGCGTGCGTGTGTGTGTGCTTGTGTGCAGGTGAAGATAATGCAAAAAGGTTTTACATTAGTGGCTGCTGACGACATCAGGTCTCCATGACAGCTTATGGTAACATATCAAATAACATATAGCTCTCTATCTCTCTCTCTCCATTGAGAGAGTTTGATTTTTGAGATTTCAGATACAGTGTTTGCCAAGACCTAGAAATAGACGCCAGGTGCATCCGTGGAAGAACTGAACGACTACAAATAAAGGATATAGATGGAAATTTAGATGTTTTTGAAAACTTGATGAGATTATATATGCTTACTGTGGCTCTCTAGAGCGTCTCATTGGCGCTGCAAAGACGCCACTGAGTCGAAAGTGTACAGTGTAGCTCGCACGGCTCTGTGTGTTTGTATTGTGCAGTTTGAACGATTTATTTCGTAGATGCACTAATGATAAACCTCATTACAGCCCTAAGGTGAAAACAAAACTTGCAGCCCAAAGGAGCCATCTGGAGAAACAGAAATGTTATAAAAACATAAAAAATATACACATTTAACACTGTACATCACAATAAACAATCCGAGAGACTTTTACCTCTGACCAGTCTCCACCCATAATAGCCTGCCATTGAAAATGGGAGTGGCTGAGAGAGGGAGGGGAGAAAGAGAGGGAGGGGGAAAGCTGGAGCAGTCTGCGGTAGCAGTCAGCGCAACAGCCAAAGCCAAAAGGACTGAAAGAAAGAGAGAGAGAGAGAGAGAGAGAAAGCTAATAAGAGAAAGATATACTAAAATAAGTGGCTGAGAAAGAAAGTAAAGAGTATATTTGAGATAAATATATATATATATAAAAGAAAGAAACAGAAAGAGGGAGGAGTAACTAAAGAATCACTTCAGCCCGGGACAGAAGAGATTGAAGGAGAGAAAAAAGAGGCATGATTTAAACTCTTGGATATGAGACACATGGTCATGCGAGGAGCGCTACTGCTGTAATCTGTCATTGAATTGACCGGCCGTAGTGTGTGTGTGTGAGTAGGGAGAGAGAGTGAGAGTGTTTGTGCGAGCCTGTTGTTCCTCTGGAGTCTACGGGACCATGGCACCTGTCAGAAACGGATGAACTTGAGGCTTTCCTGCGGAAAAGAAACACAGGGAGAAAAACAGGTGAGTTTCTTTTTATCAGTAGTTATGACTGATGGCACTGAATGTGTTTGTTAAGGTAAAAAATTCAGCTGTGCTGAGCATCTTTATTTCACATTTTTCATGTTTGTTAATGTGTTAAATGCTTTTGGATAAAATCCTTATAGATGTGGATAAAAGATAAGGAATGTGTAATATTGGGTAGGAAGCCCTCCACTGCGACAAGCTGTTCAACCTCTTTGTATGTGTGTGTGTGTTCAACATTGAACAGATCATGACTTGGTGTTGTTTATAATATAAAAACTGTATGGTGTATGATGTGTGGTTAATCCTACGGTTGAAAACTGGTCTGTGTGTGGACTGACCTTGTGTTTTTAATATAGGCTGATATTAAAAGATTAACTGGTCTGAGAGAGAGATGACGAAAGGGACAATGATAGAGTAAGACATGTTCATTCTGTAAGAGTGTTTCTTTTGAAATATTTACCTTTCTGGAACTCTGACGTATCTGCTGTTGCTCATGGGACGATGCTCGCTGGTTCACACAAAGAGCAAAAGACTGTTATCATCACTTTATCATCAACATTTAATGATTTTTACATTTTAACGCCAAAACCATCAGACTGATGAAAAGACATAAAGATGTGAGACTATACCAGAGTGACTTTCTATTAACTTTATTTTCTACTCTTACACAGAAACCCTTTTGTATTCTGAATTTTTCTTAGGCGTCTGTTGGCTGGTCCGCGCAATATAGGTGATTTTATGTTTTACTATCCTTATGGGGGACATTTAGTTCCAAAAGCATAGGCAACACCTGACCCACACACACACTTATTATATACCATACACTACCCAAAATAGTAATTAACCACACAAGCACCTACATACCTACTCTCTCACACGCACGCATGCACTTACACTGAAACACCGCACGCTGTGTTCATGGTCAGCTGTGTTTTTGGTAAAGGGAAGAATGTTGTGTTGTTTTAGAGGCGACTCTAAGAGAACATTGTGTGTGTGTGTGCATCTGCTGGACGAAAACAGACGCCAGGACTAGCACATGTACAACCAAAAGGTCCCAGGATGTCCTTTAATGTGCATCTTCAAGTGACTTTCTCTTTTTTGTCTCTGGCCTCTTGATTCTTGCTCTCAGAGTCAGGATTAAGGGGTAGGTCGAGAGACGGAGAGGGAGAGAAATTGGAAAGAGAGGGCTTTTAGCCTGCTGTCTCAGCCGGTGTGGATCGTTAATTGAGCTGCTCCCATAGGGGGGTATCAGACCCCAGATTAATTTGGCTCCCTCTTCCCTCTCCCTCTCTCTCGCACACACACACACACACACACACACACACACACACACACACACACACACACATACACACACACACACACACAAATGCTTTTTGCCTCACACACACTTTTAGTGCCCTTTATATCCATCTATTATAGTACAGTTGTCAAATTCCTTGTCACTGCTGGAGTTTCTAATCTGATACGAGATTGTGTTGTGTCTATCTGGTAGAATTGATTTATTTGATTGGTGTGTGGAGGGTACTGCAATACTATTTAACTGTGGTGAGATCTGTGGATTTTAGACACTTTGTTGTTTTTATACCTGTAATCTATTTTTGTGTAGGGCTGCTTAATTGATAAATTGCTTCCAGCGTTGTCTACACCACGAAAGCACATTATCAATTTATTTATTTTAAAATGTTCAGGGTCTCATTCAGTTCAGATAAACATGTTAGACGGTATCATATCTTTAAATTCAGGCAGTTTTGTTTAGATACTGCCCTAGACGAAGGCTTTTGGAATAATGAAGAACTGATGGGTTCAGATGCCAAAAGAGTGTCAATGTTTTCTTGTAAATAATGCTCTTATGTTCAGTTTTAGTCATTTCTCTTTAGTAGCAATAAAAAGTAAATTGAAATGCATTATTTTCAAATGTCACTTTAGTCGTTTCATTGGTTTTTATCAAATTTGACCGTCTTTCACTGCAAAACCCTCTAAGTGCATGCAAGCTTTTTTGGCAAAAAAAATCCACATAGTAATCAGTTGCAAAATTACTAAAGATGCATCTAGAAACATTGCAAATGATGAAAGTCAGAATGTAAAAATAAAGAAACTGAACCACACATTAGGTGCAGTGATTTATAGGACTGCCACATTCAGGTTGTATTCCGATCCAAGTACTCTCGGGACACTAGTTTTAATGTGATCGACAGTTGTTTTGCTCACTGTCTTTCATTCAATGAATCTTCTGTGCACTTCACTAAAAAAATTGCTGTGCCGTTTAGCAGATTCTGTCAATAAAGTATTTCTGAATGGCCTGAGGCTGGGATTAAGCAGATTTGAAAACAAGATATTTAATGACATATAATACATGCTAAGAGGAGCATTCGGTTATCATTATCTTATTTTTGACGGAGGTGGCATTTAGCAGCTTTTTGCATCTGAGCTTCTCAATTGTACTTTATTAAGCCTTAAACCAGATACAAACTATCAAGTCAAGTTAAATATGAAGTGGTGGATGGATTAGGGCTGCATAACAACTAATCACAACTAATCGTTTGCAGAATAAGTTTTTTGTTTACATCATATATGTGTGTGTACTGTGTATAATATTTATGTATACATAAATACACACACATGCATGTATAATTTTAAGGGAAAAATGTGTGTATATATTTATTATTATTATTATTATTATTATTATTATTATTATAAAAAAACTGCATGGAAAATTTCTTAAATATATATATACATAATTATTATACACAGTACATACACATAAATGATCTAAACAAAAACTTTTATTCTGCAAACGATTAGTTGCGATTAGTTGTTATGCAGCCCTAGGATGAATAGAGGACTGAGGAAAACTGCATTTAACTCTTTAGGTGCACTCACCTCTTCATGAAGCTTTCCTATAAACACCATGCAAATAACTGTGATAGCTTTCCAGAGCTACATTCAAACATATAAATTCAACATGGTCTTCCTGGAGTTGATTTTAGATTCAGATATTCCGAAATCTATCATTGAGTTATTTCTTTGCAGGATAAACAGTTATAGTTGGGATTTCTTAACATTTAATTTAGTTATATAACTATAGAAACTAACTATGTATAATGTACCTAGCATATACAAAAAGGGTTGAGAGTCTGTATTATTTATTTTAATGTCTGTTGGCTGCTTCTTAACAAACAGTGTAGCACTGAAACTTTTATAATCTCAACTAATCTTTTTGATAGTAGCTTAAGCAAAAACAAATAGATACAAAGAGCCAGGAACAGATATGCTATATAAAGCAAGGAAAAGTATTTATGAACTTTGTAGATGTTAAACATCAGTGAAGCATGTTCATTGTTAATGTGATGAAGTACATCTGTAAGACTCCTGTGTGAACTTAATATGAACTTTATTCAGCCACTAAAATGACCTTGAGACTAGTTGGCTGCAACTCTAATATCTCTTGATATTTTATCATCTAATGCAATTTAAATTCATCTTTTATAAGTCAATAATTAAAAAATAACAGTGCTTTATCTCTAATATATTATCTGTTTCTGTTTTCATTAATCTGATATTGAGTTTGGGTATATGTTGAGCTAGTTTTAACAACATTTGACTCTCTTGAGAAGTCCAGTCAGATGAGGTTGGTTATGAAGAAAGAAACAGAACCAAGTTAACAATTGCAAATATGTTGAACAGGTCAGTTTACCGAAGGAGGGACAACACACAATTCACTAGTTGGAGCAAGAGATAAAGAAGAGGAAAAGATGAAGTGATAAGCATAGAATGATAGATAGAGCGGAGAAGGAGGAAGAGGAGGGGGGTGTTGATGTTTGTAATCACACTGTATCAAATGATGTATGTGTGTGATGTTTTTATATGACGTAAATGTGTGTACATGTGCTGATTAAGGTCATTGTGACGGTCTTTTGTGCTGCTGTTGCCACATTTCATTTAACACATGCATATACAGAAACACATCATTTGCTATAGTATTATTACTGCATCAACACCTACAGTAGCTGTAAATACAGGGACAACCCATAGACTTCTGTTGCTTTGGCTAAGTAATACACTTCATTTGTATGAATAAAACAAAAATACATAATGTCATGTAATGTAAGAACAATTTTTAATATTTGAATTATGAAAGTTTGTCAGATAGCTGTAGCTACTTTGAAGGAAAAACTGTCCCCATGAGCAATGTAAATGCACATCTAGATATCCAGACTTACACTTACGCTCGCTGCTTTCTTTAGAAAGGTATGTAGAGAAGTGTTAATTTTGAGCTTGGCAAACCCCATCTCAGGGGAAACAGTGGCTTGTGTGTTTGTATTTTTGGCGAAGCTATTTCTCAGTTGTTCTGTGTTTATTTTGTACTGAGAGCCTTTAGAGGTACTGTATGATCTCATTAGGCACTGCCCGCAGAAGTGTGTATGCGTGTGTGTGGGGGTGTGTACATATGGGTCAGAAAAATGACAAAACATTGTCGGTTGATTAAAAAGAGGGAGGCATTCCTGAACACATGCTTCCCTTGTGCTTTAAACTCCCTGTGTGTTTGTTTGGGGAGCGTGTGTGTGTACGTGGGCCATGATTAAAGGAGCAAGAGATAAATCACACTGACCTGAAAGTAGATCTGGAAGGACACAATGTGTGAATGAAAAGAGAGAGATACTCTAAATAGGGAATATATCTCCCGTCCACCATCTCTCTAAACTTTTTCTCATTGACTTTCAGTCTGACTCAGCGGTCATGCTCGTGAAACTGATTAAACACAAGCAGGATGTAATTGGGGACGAAATACAGCGTGACACCTCTGTTAAAGGTGGGAATGAATGTGCGACACTGATAGATTTCATCTTAAATGGAACTGGACTTGTGTGTTACTGGACCCACGCTCATGTTTAAATTCACTGCCTATAGCGCTAATCTGACAGGATTGGTTTACATGGAGAGGTGGAGTAAAGCAGTTATTACAAGTGCTTCTCAGTGATTTTAGTGCCGTCCAAATGTGCCATCTCAGAAATCATTATGGACAATGTCAGTAAAAATTACGGCGACTTTTACCTTTTGTAAAAAAAATTGCGAATAGACCAGCTGTAATTATAAATACATAAGTACACTCACCTAAAGGATTATTAGAAACACCGTTCAATCTCATTAATACAATTATCTAATCAACCAATCACATGTCAGTTGCTTCAGTGCTTTTAGGGGTGTGGTCCTGGTCAAGACAATCTCCTGAACTCCAAACTGAATGTCAGAATGGGAAAGAATTTGATTTAAGCAATTTTGAGCGTGGCATGGTTGTTGGTGCCAGATGGGCCGGTCTGAGTATTTCACAATCTGCTCAGTTACTTGGATTTTCACACAGAACCATTTCTAGGGTTTACAAAGAATGGTGTGAAAAGGGAAAAACATCCAGTATGTGGCAGTCTTGTGGGTGAAAATACTTTGTTGATGCTAGAGGTCAGAGGAGAATGGGTCAACTGATTCAAGCTGATAGAAAAGCAACTTTTGCTGAAATAACCACTAGTTACAACCGAGGTATGCAGCAAAGCATTTTTGAAGCCACAACACGCACAACCTTGATGCGGATGGGCTACAACAGCAGAAGACCCCACAGGGTACCACTTATCTCCACTAGAAATAGGAAAAAGAGGCTACAATTTGCACGAGCTCACCAAAATTGGACAGTTCAACACTAGAAAAATGTTGCCTGGTCTGATGAGTCTCGATTTCTGTTGATACATTTAGATGGTAGAGTCAGAATTTGGCGTAAACAGAATGAGAGCAAGGATCCATCATGCCTTGTTACCACTGTGCAGGCTGGTGGTGGTGGTGTAATGGTGTGGGGGATGTTTTTTGGCACACTTTAGGCCCCTACGTGCCAATTGGGCATTGTATAAATGCCACGGCCTACCTAAGCTTTGTTTCTGACCATGTCCATCCCTTTATGACCATCATGTACCCATCCTCTGAAGGCTACTTCCAGCAGAATTATGCATCATGTCACAAAACTCGAATCATTTCAAATTGGTTTCTTGAACATGACAATGAGTTCACTGTACTAAAATGGCCCCCACAGTCACCAGATCTCAACCCAGTAGAGCATCTTTGGGATGTGGTGGAACGGGAGCTTCGTGCCCTGGATGTGCATCCCACAAATCTCCGTCAACTGCAAGATGCTATCCTATCAATATGGGCCAACATTTCTAAAGGATGCTTTCAGCACCTTGTTGAATCAATGCCACGTAGAATTAATGCAGTTCTGGGGGTCAAACACAGTATTAGTATGGTGTTCCTAATAATCCTTTAGGTGAGTGTACTATAATGTAATGCACACATGACGACAGTGAGGTGATGGTGATGTGCAATCCCCCTTCTGATGTTTTACTGAGACTTCTAATCTAGTGCGAATTGGCCATCAATATTACAGACGGCCTGTGGTAAAGTTGCATTACTCCATCAACCCCTGTAAAACTAATCCAGTCCGAATAGGGTTTAAAAAATGCCACTATATATACAGTATGTAAAAATAAAGACAGAAGTTTGAGAGAAAGATACATTAAAAAGGCATTAAGGATTATGGGTAATGGAGCAGTGCCGTCAGTGTGGATTAGCTAATGCTCATCAGAGAGATGAAGAGTGTGTGTGTAGATTTGTGTGCATGAAAAGGGGGAGAATGTGTTTCTGTGTGCACCCCTCAATAAGCAAGCCAAGTCAGTTTGTGTGTGTGCTTATGTAGCATCCTGTCTCATTACCCTGTAGTGGTCGACTAAAGTGTATGTTCAGCAGCAGCCTTTAAATAATGAAAGAAGACAGGAGAGATCGGACGTGCGCAAAGGGCAGTGTGTGTCTGTGTGTTTGAAATATGGAGTCCTAGGATAAGAAGAAATGGGGTTGGTTGCATCCTCTGACTTGGTGCCCACAAATCCCTAACAAGCTACCTGTCTCTCTCTCTCACTCTCTCTCTCTTTCTTGGCATGTGAGAGAGAGAGAGAAAGCAAGAATAATTCTCTCTTACCAAACTTTGATATCTTCAGTGGTGCAGTGGTAAGAGATTCATCTCTATACAGTGAATATATGTACTGCAGAAGCCCTACTGTATGTGCAAGAAAAGGGAGATAAACTAATGATCAGGTGAAATTTAATGACTGCTCTTTCTCTCTTTCTTTCTTTCTCTCTCTCTTTCTCTCTTTTGCTCGGCGTCTAGTGTTGAATGTCCATTGCCCTTTGAGATTCTGCCCACTAGCACTCTCAGCACTAGTAAATCAATACCTGTCAATCACATAGACACACATACGCATACACCTGGCTGCTGTACACACCCTCAATGGTTATTTGCCCCGGGGCACCTCAGAGCAAAGAGTAGGGCAGTTTTGTCTGTTTCTGTGTGTGCGGATTTTGGATTTTTTTTCATGTTCCTTGGTCGTTTATTAGCAGTTTGCTTCTTTATGTAATAAATGAATTAGTGGATATTATTAGCATTCCTGCATTATTTCGGATGTATGGTAGTATTGACCGGACCCTCTCCTGAGAAACTGTGTGTCTGTGTGGGAGACAAGACTTCAGACAATGAACAAAATTCCTGCATTCCTCAGGAGCCTACACACACACACATCAGACTTATCAGATGTAAATGCTGTAAATCGAAATATCACATCTGCATTACTTTGGGTGAGGTGATCCACAACAACAAAAGAATATGAAAGGCTAAGTTAGTACATATGTTAATGGTTGAGAACAAGAATAACTGTGTGGATTACTGTATGAGAAAGAAAGAAAGATTTGATGTCATTTTAATCCCGCTGGATGAATGAATGGATTCATCTTGTTAACTGAATCCCCAACCAAGTGCTCAAATGTCTGTCTAAGGATTAACCGTTTGTGTATGATGACAGACAGTGAAACACAATCACACATGTCCTAAAATGATCGTTTTGTTAATTGTTACACTTGCTAATGGCCAATAAAAGTGATTTTCATGCAATAAAAAGTAATTTTCCATATTTTTTTAAATGCACAGGCGATTGTTCAACTATTTTCACCCTGCATGCATATTGATGACAACCATTGCAGATCAACATGATATCATTCTTGCTTGATTTAAATCAGGTTTTATATTGCAGTTGTAAAGTTTGACCATTTTTTTTTTTCCTCTTTTTTTAAATAGAAGTTATTCTTTGGGAAATCAGTGCACAGTTGTTCAGTTTTTCTGTTACTACATTCAATTAAACATTCACCAAAACTAAACACTAAGTCTCAAGTCTGCAAACACAAGCATGAGACAGCCGTGTGTGCTGAAGGAGTTGGTCTGGTAGGATTTTTGGTCTGCTCCCATGTCTTTCCTGCCTGTGTTATATGATGTGGTTATATGTGTTGTTTTGTTATATGCTGTGTGGGATCACGAGGTAAAGATGGAGCATATGTATATAGCCGTTATGTTGGGTTTGAGGATTTATACGCAGCTTGTTCTGGATTTTATAAATGTAGTAGTAGACGTTCGCTGTGGCTGTTGAATCTGTGAGCATAATTCTTATCATATTCACTGCTTGTGTGTCATTAAGGCACATACGTTGCTCTTTGATTTGTACATACCTAAAACATTTTCTTAGACCTTAGAGGAGATTTAAAGGTTTTCCTCTATTATTTCTACCTTTGTCTCGCTAATCATAAGTAAGTTTGGGTTTTATTGGTTTTAGACGTGAATAAATACCTTTGGTAAGATTGAAAGTAAACCACAAAGGAATCTAGGCATTAAAGCGTGTCTGTGTGCGTGACTTTTTCCCCTTGACCTGTTAAATGCATCTTCCTTTCTGTCTTTCTGAGGGTGATTTCCCAAGAGGGTGTTTCAGTGGAAACCATAAATGGCCCACCTGCATGGTCCAATCACAGTTTTAACTGACACCTGAGAGAGAAGGTGTGTATGTTAAACCCATCTATCATCCTTTGCCCCGTCCCTGCCTTTCAATTACATTGTAATAGAGGGGATTTCTGCCACTTCTGAGACTCATCCAATGCTGTGCGTGTTTGTGTGAGAAGCCTTCAAACTGACATGAGATTAAATGTAGGGTGATCAAAGTATTTTCATATTATACAGTACATTGATGCCCCTGTGTGTGCATGCATGTGTGTGTATGAGAGATGCTCTGATGATTTTATTGGGTTCGAGCTTGAAAACCAAAGGATTGTGGGTCGAAAGTCTCAAACTCCTGCAGTGATCTGCCTCTCTCATCCCATCACACTCACTGCTGAACCGGTCAAACCGCCGATAATCTCTCCTCATCCTCTTCACTGCAGTCGAATAACTTTACTGCTGTGTGTGTATGCGGGTACATCATTAGTATTACACCAGAGGCACTGACAGCTTCTCGACAGTGTGTGGTGACACACACACTTACTGTCTCTTGATCCAGACTCAGAATCACTTCTGACAGCTCTTACTGGGACCAGATTTCCAGTCTCTACAGGGAGTTAGCACAGGAAAGCGTGTGCTGTGTCTGACTGTGTGTGTGTGTTGTATGAGGGAAGGGATAGGAGTGGGAAATAGAGGAGGAGATTAAAAAATACTTTAAGTTAAATCTCCACTTTTCCAAAACTTTCAGCTGCACTTTTCCTGGAGGAGACAAAGATGGAGAGGGAAAAGAGAGAAATAACAATAAGAAAGTTTTAGAAGTCATAAATTAGTGTCATTTAAGTTTTAAAGCACCTGTCAATCATCTATAATCCTACCTGGGGAAAGGGCCAGGGATTGACCCTGTGCGTGCATGTGTGTATGTGTGTGTTTTTGTTGGATTTCCCACTGGTTTCACACTGCTGCTGTTTTAGGTCAAAGGCCCAATAGAAGAGGCCAGGGACTAATGTTAAATCAGTCTCGTGAGAAAAGTGTGTGTGCTTGTGCGTATGTGTGCGTAGTGTACTAGTTTTAGGATGTTTTAGTTCTGTGTTCAGACAGTTAACAATTAGTTCGGGGACAAAATTGACAAATCTGACAAAATCTGAATTTGGAAACATTAAAGGGATAGTTTACTTTAAAATGAAAATTCTGTCATCATTTACTCATCATCATGTCTGATGAACACAAAACAAGATATTTTGAGAAATGATGGTAAACACACAGCAGTAAGTGACCATAGACTTCCATAGTAGGAATAAAAAATATGATGGATTTTAATGGGTACCGTCAACTGTGTGCTTACCATCACTTATCAAAATATTTTCTTAGTCATTTATCACAATACTTCCAAAATATTTTTTCCTACTATGGAAGTCAATGGTCATTTACTGCTGTGTGTTTACCATCATTTCTCAAAATATCTTCTTCTGTGTTGATTAGAAAAAAGAAATTCATATAGGTTTAGAACAACATGAGGATGAGTAAATGATGACAGAATTTTTATTTTAAAGTGAACTATCCCTTTAAGAGCTACCCTTAATTTTCATCATTGACTATCAAGCAAAAAACCTTTATTTGTAAAATAGCAAGAGTTTCTGTTAGTCCACTGTCAGGAAAAATTGTCAAAATATGTAGCAGTCACTGGGGTTGCACTTTTTCAAAGATACAGCTGTGCACCTAAAGAGTTCAGAGGTACATATTGGCAGGGGCGGATCTAGAAAATTATTTATGGGGTGGCAAGGGGGTGGCATGAGAACTACGAGGGGTGGCAATGAAGTAAGCATCCTTGCATGGTTGTCGTGGATACAAAAAATTATATACTGTATATACTATATGAGTTGTATACACTGGACCTCAAATTTTTATAACATAAAAACAGGCAACAACAAATGTTCCTATAAGTTCCCAAGCAGCTACCTTTAGCATCTCTACTGTAGCACCCTTTGTCTTAATACACACATCTTACCAATATCTAAAAACACTGACTGTAACCATGATGAGCAAGGTTGAACATAATGGTATAAAGACTGTTATATAAATAAAATAGGTTTGCCTACTTTATATTAATGTAAAACATATTTAAAAGGCACACATCTCTTTCTATCATAACCCTCTTCTTTAATCATTTCACTCACTTCATGATGGATTTCTGTCTTTTCACTTCTTTTAGCTATTTGCCATCCATATGTTTCATACTTTCATGACTTCATCTACTCCTTTCCCCACAACATATTTTTGTGTTTTATTTGTACCTTCCAGTCCCATAGTATTTGATTTTTCTATTATTTTTGGTTAAAAAAATGGATATCAGCCTTCTTTTCATAGTATCATTAAGTTTTGTCTTTCAAGCTTTCTAAACATACACAACACTGAATAGTTTTGTCTCCTTAATGAAGACTATATCATAACGAGTGATTTCATATATGCACGTATGGAATATTTTGATTGCTGCACTATAGCTAACAAGACATGACGGGCTAACTAGAAAGAACTGCTTAAAAGATATTTACTGCTTACACAAACGTGCAGTTCAGTTGTTTTTATATATTAATATTAAACAATCAACAGTTTAACTTTTGTATTTTTATCCTGATGCAACATTTATCTGTAAAATATGACCGTATTCAGTACTCTGATTTGCTGATGTGATGCTCAACTTAATCACTTAAAGACACTAAAGAGAAACCACTAATGTTTTTCCAGCATGTGATGATGTGAGGTGCTTTATTAGATCAGAATTACTTGCTACAGACGTGAAGAGACTCTCTCTTCATGGGCATAAGTTGCACATTCATAAACATTCTTGCCTTTCACTTCAACGATGGAAAAGTAACGTTTGTGCTTTTTATACTTTGTGCTTGCGTCCGCTACCTTTGTTTTGAGCTCGTTGTACTTTCCATCGCTCTGTTGTCGCGGGTTTGTGCGACTCGGATCACGGATGGACTGCAGCGAGAGAACCGGGCTGCATGTGAGTGCCTTGGATGGGGTGATGCATGCTTTCACGCCAGTTTCCAAAAGTTTCCAACCACGCCAGAAAATATCGCTAGATTTGTCCTAGTCGTTTTTAATAAAGTCGCTAAAGGGGTCTAAAATGTTTCTTAATATAGCGACAAAGTTGACAAGACTGCACGGACTTTTTTTACACTGTAAAAGACTTTCTGCTCTGACTGACTGTTCGTGCTTGTATATGAACTCTGCTGCCTCTGGTTGGCTAACGATGGAAATTAAGCCAATCACAATCAGCTATGTGGTTGTCCCACCCCCTCTAAGACACACACACCAATCATCGTCAGATATGTGTCTCCCACCCCTAAACACACGCAGAGAAAAACTGCATTGCCTTTCTGGTTAAAAGAGCCTACTCGGGTATATATTATATATATTAGGATACCAGCGCTGGGGTGGCATATGGGGTGGCAATGCTTTTATTTAGGGTGGCAACTGCCACCCCGTGCCACCCCGGTAGATCCGCCCCTGCATATTGGTACATACCACACATATTCATATCTGTACCGTTTTAGGACCTGGGGTACATATTTCGACCATTTTTCTAACAGTGTGGTATGGTAAAGTTTGCGTTAGAGTAATTCAGTTATTAACTATCTGTAACATACAAGTAAATCAAAAAGATTTAAAGAGATTAGGGTTATTGGATGCAAAGTATCATTACTTCTGCATTAACTGATTAACTCTTTCGCCGCCAGCGTTTTTTAATAAAGTTGCCAGCCAGCGCCAGCGGTTTTCATGATTTTCACAAAAGTTTGATGCCTTCCAGAAAATGTTCTTCTTCAAATATATAAACATACAATATACCAAATGAAAGAACAGACCCTCTGCTTTGAAACAAAAGAAAAACGTTTCATCCTACCTTCATTAGTTCTCTTTTTATCACCTCTCAAATATGGGTAGGTTTCTTCAAAAACACCCAAATTTGAGCAAAAAGTTGAGATAATTCCATTTTTGCAGATGACTTTTGATAGAGATCAGACGCAGAGTGATCTTTAAAACATACACAGAGTTCTTTCTCTTTCACGTGAGGCGCTACTTCCGGGTTGTATAAGTTGCGCCTGGTGGATAATAGCGGTATTGCGGAAAGACGGAAAATCTCGTCATTGGCGGGGAAGCGTTTTCTCTTAATTGACGAGATATCTCGTCAATGGCGGCGAAAGAGTTAAAGAGCGCCAATGGTCCGATTCACATTTTTAAATTTCCTTTGGGGTCTAAGTGTGTATTAGTACATGTTAACGATATGCAAAAGGTACAAACCCCAAAGTAAACGATGACGCGAGTTATCGTCTCCAACTTAAATCTCTTTCTTGGGCTACAACAAACACCCTGATTGTAGGCAACAGTTTCCTTCCTGGGATTGGTGATATAGACAAGACATTATCATAATTCCTCCCGCTTGGACTCACAGCCTGTAAGTTAACTCCTGTTAGCATTACATTGTGACCGAATCTTTCAAACATTGTAAGGAGCGTCACATTTACGGCTGACGTCAGAGGTATTCAGGCCAATCACAACGTACAGGTTAGTTAGCCAATCCGGGACAGTTTTGTACAAAATCTGTGTGCTTCAGGAAGACAGGAAAATCTGGAGCTACAAAAATGTGGAAAACAATGTGTTATTAACCATAAAACACGCGAACATATATTTTACCAAATACACAAAATAACATTGTTTTTAGCAATGAAATAGGTGCACTTTAAAGTCAAAGAAAAAAATAAAGTGTGCATGTGTGATTTGTGCTACTTTGTTGGCCACTTCAAAGGCAAGGAGGTCTATGGGTAACCGAGTTTAACTTCATGATGGTTTGACCCTGGGGAGAGATAAAAGAGGAGTGAAAGAAAGAGAGCGCAGTAGAAAGAATATAGCATTTGAGAAGCATATGGAATGTACAGAGGCTTTAATCATAGGCTCACATGGGAAGTTTTGTGAAGAAAACAAAACCATAAGGAACCAAAGTCTTAAACTAGAGTTGAGATGTGGAGCGTGTAATTTCCACCTTCTGAAAGCTGGTGTCCCTTTAGTCTAAATTAGCACATTTAACTGTCAACTTTGTGAGTTATGACGCGCTCGGTCCCGTAAGTTTCAGCCAGTGGCAGTGGTTCACTTTTACTGGCCAATCAGGTTTGAGTTTTATGGTTAGAAACAAAGTGGGTGATACAGCGGCGTCGCCGTGGTGATAATCACCCTCTTAGTTCTGGAATTTGCTTTATGTCATGTCGGTGTGTCCAACACGGTCATGGTGATTAGCTATGGGTCTTACAACTCAAGCTAGATTGACTCGGTATCTAACACAGGTTGAGATGGACCGGTGTCCCAATGGTGGACATACACATTTTACAGACAAATTTACAGAAATTCTGACAATGCTTGACAGGCATGGTCACCATTCACTTTATTTTTTTGAAAGAACAGCTTGGACATGTTTGTATAAATAGTTTTCTTCAGAATTTACTAAAAGGTAAAAATGACAATTGTGTTCTGTGTGTGTATTTGTGCAGTATGTGTCTCATGAATCAGCTATTTTTGACGTCATTTGCTTGCATTGACGTAATGTTCATTTGTTGAAGTCGTGGGATGTTGTGGTGTGGGACAACAGTTTATAACTGTGTGCTCCGGTCTGCATTTATAAGTCAAACACCCTACATTTATTGAAACGACATCCGTTGTTTTACAGGGGTACTTTCTGAAAAGTACCCTGATCTCACCACTGTATTGCCACTTTGCACCCAGACTATTCAACAGACTTAATACAACTTCAGCAACAATACATTAACAGTGCATTGTGTACACACACCTACACTGACACACACAGCTGTTGTCCTACAGTATCTGAGTACCACTCAAACTCAAAGGGTTTAAAGTGTTTAATAGACTTTAAAGATTATACAGGAGTGCGCACATCAAATACTCAGGGTTACCATGGTAATCGCAAAATCAGTCTTGGGTTAAGGAGCACTATTATCTGGAAAAGAGCAACAGAGAAAAAGAGGATCCTTTTGGTTTTTTTTCTCCTTTTCTATTCAAAGGTGTTTGCACAGTGGATGGCAACCCTGGATCTTCGCCAAATACCAACAGACACACACACACACACACACACACACATATACACGTGTTATAATTGACAATAGATGACATCCTGATTTGTGGAAATAAAGCTATGTATTCTATTTAACCCTGGAGAACCCACAGGTCAAATTTGGCCAATGTTAATTAATTGGTGCTAAGAGAAGGGTTCTTGGGTTCTCCAGGGTTAAAATGACTTGATTTATACATTTGTAAAGAAATATGACTGGTGTTTTCCTGCGCAAAGGTCGACAACACCTAATATGATCTTACGGGGTTCCTACGGGTCCTTGAAATCCTTAAAAATTTGTGAATCTGGAGGAGGGGATTCAAGGCCCTTGGAAGTTTTTGAAAATATACATACATAGATACAAGTCATTGAAAGTGCTTAAATGTATTTTATGCCAGACGTTTTCTGGAAAAAAATCCATGTTATTCCCTGTGTAGTAGGATAATATCATAAAAATTCTTGACTTTTTAAGCACACGTGCTGAACTGTTTGCTTTAAATGCTTATATCTTCTGTATGTGAATGTTTCATACCAAACTTTTTTGCATAGCTGTGTTTGACAAATGAAAACGTCTCGGGTTACATATGTAACTGTTGTTCTTTGAGAAGGGAACGGGACGCTGCGTCTCCCTTGCCATACTTCTTGCGTCCCTGTAACGCCGTCATTGGCAATATTTCAGATAGCGATATACTTCCTGGCTCCCACGTCACCCTGTCTTTGTCTTTAAGCCTCACCATTGGTTGAATTTGATATACACATTCAGACGCACTTACCCCTGGAGGCGTCCCCAAACTGTCACCGCAGTGACGCAGTGCGAGTTCCCTCGAAAGGGAACTGTAACAATGTATCTTTAAAGGTAACACACTGTAACCTTGCTCTCACTTGAAATGTGTCCCCACATTTAGTCCTGGAATTGATGACTTTGCATACATTTTTGCAGTATTCAAATCATTCAGTTATTGCAAATCATTGAGATATGTGTATAATTTTATCTTGCGACCCTTGTTCAGGTATTGTCAGTGTGTTGCTATGTGGCTCATATTAAAACAGATTTGTGATATTCTGGACCCTAAATATCGCTTCGGTTCCTTTTTTCATGTAAGTCTGAGATAGGATTTTTTTTTAAATAAAATTGATAATTGTTATCCACCAGGCAAAATAATGCCGGTGCATGTTTAATACTTAGTTTAATCCTAGGTATAAGCAGTAATAATGGTAATGTTTGTCCTGGCAAACAAATTACACACCCAAGACAAACAGAAAGAGGAGTTCAGACGGCTGGTTTATTTAATTGTTATGGAGTTTGTGAGTGAATGTGTCTGTGTGATGTATTTGTGTGTATTATTTTTAAATGGACTGAGGGCTTGTGGTTGACCTGGGAGATCACTGCAGTTACACATGCACATGCTGAAACTTGCCGTTTTGCTCCCAACAGGGGCGAGAGCCGCCAAATTCACTCTTTGGACTCCATTTGAAAGGATTTGCATGTGTGTGCGTCTTTGTTGTGGGTATACACAGTATTATCTCAGACAGTGTAGAAGTTGATCTAAAGGAAGAGAGTTTTAGGCGGTTTGATGTTCTGTCACATCTATATGTGTGAGAGAGTTGAAAAGAAAGAGAGAGAGAGAGAGAGAAAGGAGCTGTGGGAAAGACTGCAAAGAGGGAGAGTAATTCTTGTTGGTGTGCCAGAATGCCCTTGTTGGACCTTCAGAGACCAAAGACAAGAAGAGAAGTTAACAAGGTGGGTTACTTTATTTGGGATCCGAAAAACAAAGATTAGCATTTCTCTATTTGTCAGTAGGCTATGTTTTTTCTGTCTGTCACTCTTTCTAGGAAAAAAACCTCATGGTTACCTGCGGTTTCTCACACTGTTGAAGGATTAGTTCAGCCAAGAATGAAAATTCATTCACTTAATACTATTTCAAACCTGTGAGAATTTCTGTCAAACACACACACACAAAAACTAAATTCTAAATTATTGGTTGCTGTTTTCTGTGCCATTAAAGTGAATGGGGACTGCAGTTTTAAGCTTCAGAATGTATTTTAAATTACATTATATTATTGTATTGTTATTGTAATTATTTTACTTGGTACTTGTAATTATTAAAGTATTGCAAAGCTTTTGTGTGGCTTTTTAAGACTTAGAAGTCTTAATATAGAGTGAAGTCATATAGACCGCTTTATGGTGCTTGTACGTTTATTTTACAACTTCGGTTGTAATTGCAAAGAAAACCGCAACCAAGAAAGTCTTAAAATGTTTTGTTTCAGATTCGAAAGTACATCATATTTGTTTAAAACGACTTAAATTTTTGCATTTTTGGGTGAACTTTCCTTTAAGTTTCATTTCCCCTCACAGAGGCCTTTCCTCACGCTTTTCATTCTTTCTTTTCTCTTTCGTTGCCTTACTGGAGATTCTGACAGTTGGTCTCAGTCCAAAGGAACCACTCAGTGGAACAATCGACTCCTTTCTCCTCCCCTCTTTCTCTCTCGCTCTATCTCTCCTTCTTTCTCTCTCTCTCTCTGTTCAGGTCTCACCAAACATCATGGAATTAGAGGCTTATAACACAGTCATTACATCCATCTTTTTCCTCATCTCACTCTTTCGACTTGTTTTCTCTGGCGCTGTCGTTGCGGCATTGCGGTCGTAAGGTTAATTATTGTTTGTTTATTTGGCCTTCAAATCATTTGGTTTTAAGACCCAGTCCCAGGTTCCTGCGGAGAGGCCTTCTTCTATGTGTGTTTGTGTGGCTATACTTCTGAGGGCCACGTGTTTGAAAATATAGTGAAATATTAAAAAAATGACATTTCAATTTATACTTGTTTATGAATTGCGTTAGGGGTATTTTATTATATTCAAGTCCAATGTCTCTACGATAGACCTTTTCTAATAAAGCTTCTGTGTGCGTGTTGAAGCCGAGGTACAGCCTTGGCTGTAATGATGATGTACGATTTGCTGCGTTGGCACGGCCTCTTTGCTTAAAGAGACGTGAAGGACAGAGATGCACTTTTCTGCTGTAGTCTTGTATAAATCTCTCAGGATCGGGGAGGGTGAGAACCTTGCTGAATTTGTGTTTGTGTGTGCGCCATACATGCATACGGGTCTGCAGTAGCTCATATCAACTGTGTGTTTATAGTAAATTAGCACAGCTAATCAGGGTGAAGGCAGTATAGACAGAGAGTCAGTGTGTGTATGTGTGTGTTTTTGTGTGTGTGTTTTATTATGAGGCTTCTGCTGTCTAACTGTGTGAATAGATCCATTATTCGCAGTGGGAGAAACAGAAAGACGGAGCAAAGAGTGGAAAGAACAAAGCTTGTTTATATTTGTACTGGGATAGTGCTGTATTTACTTAAATTAAAACGTTTGTGTTATTAAATAAAATTAAATCTTTTTTCTTTACATTATAAATGTCCTAGTTCGGTGGTTCTCAAATTCTTCGACTTGGGGCCCCCTTGTGTAGGGTGAATTTCTTCCCCCTGCCTCCCCCAAATATTTTATATAAAACTTTGAATTAAACAAAACATATTAAATTATACAATACAATGCTGTTGGTTGGTAGCCTTATTTTTTTGAGGTTTAATTACACAGAATTTATGATAAATTAATGTATTCTATAAAACTGGGGCCCCCGGCACCATCTTGCGGCTCTCCAGGGGTGGTCTGAGAACCACTGCTGTAGATTTTAGCAAGTGCAGTGAAACTGTGTGCGTGCATGTGTGTGTGTGTGTGTGTGTGTGTGTGTGTGTGTGTGTGTGTGTGTGTGTGTGTGTGTGTGTGTGTGTGTGTTAAATCTATATTCAGTGGAGTCAGTAGGTCGCCTCTTATCTTACTGCTGCTGCCTGCTTACACTTATTAAAATTCATCACTGCAGCAAATGGGTATATAAAGTATTTCTCTCTGTGTGTGCATGTGTTACAGGGCTCTTAGAAATTTTAATGTGTTTTATTACTCTGTTTTATCATCTTTTAACACTTTTCTGTGTCACAACATAAATATAACGATTTCTGTGTTGCACATAAGAATGAAAGTAATTGTAATTAGAAGGTGCTTCTTGTTTTAAATTGTATGGCAATATACACTCTAAAAAATATTGGGTTGTTTTTAACCCAGGGCTGGGTAACTATTGGACAGAACACATTTCTGGGTTAAAATGACCCAAATAATAGGTTGTTTTAACCCAACTGCTGGGTTTTTGTTAATCAACCATGAAAAGCAGATGACCAAACAGATTAACTGTTTGCATTGCCCATACAGTACTGTGCAAAAGTCTTAAACCACCACCACCAGACTTGTTGTTTTAGAAGTTTTAATGTCCATCCATATTTATTTTTCAACCTATTTTATTAAGATACAAATAGAAATTCAGGAAATATGTACAAAAAAAGAAAAAAATATTCATGACTAAATGTCTTGTTTAGGCATCGTCGGTGTTTAGTGTGACCTTGCTTGGCACTAACCCCATCTTGAGCGTTTTTGAGCAAAATGAAGTAAAAAGGATTTAATTTTATTTAGGTTTAAGAGATCCTGCAGTTTCCTGCTATTGCTCAAGTGGAAGGGGTATTTACCCTAAAAACTTGACACTTCAGTTTACATTTTTATACAGTTTATTTTATACAAATTTCCTTTCTTTCTAGATGGATTCTATTAAAGAGACTGAGAAACAATTATATATGATCACTATAACATTGCAAAAACAACACATCTAATTCTGGCATGCTGGCCTAAGACTTTTGCACAGTACTGTATATCTAACCTTGTCACTCTATACTCATGAGATAACCAATCAACAAATAGTGCAAATGCATCAAAGTACATTAGTTTATCTACAGTATGACTAAGAGCGTATGAAGTTCATGCTTTTATTGTAGCTTGTGTTTCAAATCAGCTGTTTGTCTGGATGCAGGCCAGAATGATATACAGTAGTGTGTTTTCTTTCCACATGCTATATATGAATTAGGACAGTAATATTAAACAAGTGTACACACACACACACAATCGCCAGTAATTTGATGTTGTTGTTCTGAAATGAGATCTGGATGATGTTCTGACTCTTGGCTTTCAGTTTGGGCATTCAGTAAACATGGACCAGAACCAGAAAGACCAGCCTAACAAGACAGAAAGCTTTGATGTTTCAGCATCCAATTTAGTGCGAATGGGTTCGTGTGTGAGAGAGAAATAAGATCAGATTTCTTTCTCATTTTAGGCAGGACAGTAGCTTTGTACCATATGCCAGTGTTTTTGTCTCTGTGTGTGTGTGTGGCTGCATCCTGGTTTTTATCAGACCGGGCCACTGTAGGAGTTTTTAAGAGAGGTTATGAAAAAAATAATGAAATTGTCTAACTAATTTTTGTTGTTGTTTTAATGTTTAGCCTCCAGCATAGAAAGGAAACGTTCACAGCATCGCTGTCACAGCTAGAGCCGTCACGACAACAGCTGCCACGACAACCAGCATCCCGGTCAACCATCTGTGTGGCAGCTGTCTGCGGTTTAACCTTAACTGAGAAGTTCTGGTGGTCCTCAGAAGAAGATGATGATGATGGTGATGACGTACAGTTCGCTTGTTCTGCTCGGGCTGGTCAGCGTCAGTGCTTCATCCGGTGGAAGTTCTTCAACCTATTCTCCACGTATGAAGCTCTCTTATAAAGGTGAAGAATCTTGGTTTACTTTCATGTATATTTTTGTGACTGCAGGTACAGTGCCCACCAAAAACATTTTTGGGTCACCCTTAAACTTGTATTGCATAGATAACTTTCCTTAACCATTTTGCTAATGCTCAATTTTTATGTGCGTTTTCTAGATCTTCAACAGTTTAACGGAGTTAAGAGGTTTGACTTAGACCGTTCGTGTTGTTTTGGAGCTCTCCTATTGGATGAAGAGAGGGGGCGGCTTTTTGTCGGCGCTCGTAACTTCCTGTTATCTCTTAGTCTTGACAACATCAGCAGACAGGAACAGAAGGTACAGCACATTCTCCTCATCAGTTCCCTTTCCATACAGCAATATTTAAATGTTTTAATAAATATACGTCTGGAAGGAGCTTGCTTTTATAATGAGATGGGGTCATGTGTCTCTGAGCTCTCTTAACTGTGGTTTGAGTAATCGCATTACAAATCATTTCAGACCTTATTTAGCGCTGTCCACTTTATCCACTAAACAAACTGTGTGTGTAACCGTAATCAACCCATGCTCAGATTTATGGTGGTTTATGGTGGTCCTTGACAGAATGATGGATCGTTATTTCTTAAGGAAGGAAAAGAGGATTGATGTGTGAAAGTTTTCAGTCACTGCGTGCCAGCGGTAGACTCACACAAGCGCACACAGGTGCTTTAAAAGGGATGTTGTGTCCGGATGTATGTGCATGTATGCATTTGCCCCTGGTCGTATTTTAACTGTGCCTTTGATGGGGTTCAGCGAGAATGTCCCTCAAGCTAGTGGACACGTCTAACCCTGCAACGTTGATAACCTCTACCCAAAACCTTTCCTAACCTCTGATCTCTGTCTCTTTCTTTCAGATTTACTGGCCAGCGCCTGTTGATTGGAGAGAAGAGTGCAACTGGGCAGGGAAAGATATTAATGTAAGTGTCTGCGATAGATAGTGTGGTCACCGGCGCACCTGGTTTATCTGCTTATCAGGGTGATCTCTCCATTGAGCTGTTTACACACAGAGAATTAGCACTGTTATAACAAACAGCTCTCGTAAATGGATCCTTTATTTACAGACATAAATCATAGTAGAGTGGTTTACAAGGCACAAATCGGGTTTCACTTTTTATTATGGTGTAATCAAATTATGTACGAGCTGTTTAACATTACTGAATACTTTAATTCATTTCAATTCATATTTATTTCTATACCATAGTACTTTGATATCTTGGTACTAAATGATAACTGTAGTGGAGAGCAGCGGCAATTTTTTTTTATTAATTTTTTTAAAACATAATGCTTTACACAGATATATATGTTTGCTGTGCTCAATAACTCACAAGTGTGGTCTATCAATATCAGGTGAATTTTTGAACAAATGTAAAAAACACGTTACTTTCAACCCTGTCAGCTGGGACGAAAGTAACAAACAGGTGGGTCAAAAGTAACACAACAAAACAAGATAGATTTTTGTGTTACACTTGTTTTTAATAATTATTCATGACTGTGACCTTGTTCATATGTAATTGCAAACATATTTTGTTGTTTATCTTTGCAAAAAATAATTAAATTACATTTTAAAATTCAGTTTCATTAAATGTTTCAAAAGCAAGCCTAGAATAAAAAAAAACTTCAACAGTATGAACACTATAAAATTATATACAATCAAATTAAAATAATATACAGTACTGTGCAAAAGTCTTAGGCCACCACCACCAGACTTTTTTTAGAAGTTTTAATGCCCATCCTTTTTATTTTTCAATCTATTTTATTAAGATAAAAACAGAAAATACAGGAATATGTACAAAAAAATAATAATAATAATTCTCAGGACGAAATGTCTTCTTTAGAGGTTTTACCTCTCTTGGCACTAAACACACATTGAGTGTTTTTGAGCAGAATGAAGTAAAAAGACAAAAAAAAAATTTAATTAGAAATTAGGATTTAATTTTTTTTAGGTTTAAGAGATCCTGCAGATCCTCCTACTGTTCATGTTGAAGGGGAAGTTTACCCTAAAAACTGGACACATCATTTTACAGTTTTTATTATAGGTTTTTTAATACTATACACATTTCCTGTATTTTCTGGATGTATTAAGGAGACTGAGAAACAATTATATATTATCACTATAACATTGCAAAAACAACTAATCTAATTCTGGCATGGTGGCCTAAGACTTTTGCACAGTACTGTACATTTTCAACAAAATGCAACAGTATTAGCAGCGGGATAAAAGTGTAACTTTTTTCCCCGACAGGAACTCCTGATATTTAAACCTGATTTACTTTTATTTTGGAAAAACTCTGAGAAGTTAACTTTAGGATGTGTTACATCACAAAATAACTTGTACTGTATATTGATCAGTAGGGGAGGGCAGGGGCGAAAGTACAATTTTTCAGAAAAACGTAATTTAAAAAAATAATGTTATAGACAGAGATATATTTTTTCTGTGGTCAATAACTCACAAGTGTGGTCTATCAATATTAGGTGGAATTTTGAACAAATGTAAAACGACTTCAGTATAATTTCACTTTAAACATAAGTATTGAATTGTTACTTTTGACCCTGTCAGCTGGGACAAAAGTGTCTGGTAACACACAGGTGGGTCAAAAGTAACACAACAAAACCAGAGAGATTTTTGTGTTACACTTGTTTGTATTAAATATAAATAACTATGACCTCGTTAAAATGTAACTGCAAACTTATTTTGTCATTTATCTTTGTAAAAAATAACGAAATTACATTTTTATTTTAAATTTCAGTTTTATCAAATGTTTCAAAAGCAACCAACAGTACAAACTTAAATGGTTGAGAATAAAACATTTTTCAACAGTTTGAACACTATGAAAATGAAATGAAATTGGAATAATATACATTTTCAACATATACAACAGCATTAGCAGCTGGACAAAAGTAGTACTTTCAACCCGACAGGATCTCCTCACATTTAAACCTGATTTTTTTGTTTTTATTTTGAAAAACTCTTAGAATTCAAACTTCAGGATGTGTTAGAGCACTAAATAACCTGTAGATTGTAGATTGATCAGTAATGTAACACATGAAACCAGAAACACAATGCGTTATAAGAAAAAAAAATATCGCTTTTGGAATTTAAATATCATGGTTGAAAACACCTTTCTGGATCTACACGCGGAAAACAGTGAGTACATAATGTGACATTTGTCAACTCTGTCAAGAGTTTGTGTGGTAAAGATGCTGTCATAGTTTGGATTTCAAATGTTATCAGGGTTCGGAGAAAATCGCTTTGTTACTTTCGTTCCACGTTACATTTGCCCCGGTTCTCCCCTACTGTAACACATGAAACGAGAAACACAACAAGAAAAAAGAATTCAATTATCATGGTCGAAAACATCTTTCTGGACCTTATAGTGCAAAATGATTACGAAATAACACGATATTTGTCAGCACTGTCAAGGGTTGCGTGCTAAAGATGCTGTCATAGTTTGAAATGGGAATGTAGTCAGGGCTCTGAGAAAATCGCTTTGTTACTTTCGTCCCACTTTACTTTCGCCCCGGTTCTCATGTATTGTGATATTACAATGACAATATGACCAAAAATCTATATAGATGTATTTTAGTCTGTATGTTTAATCTGGTGTGTCAAGCGGATGTGTGTGGGATGGTTTTGGATGCTTTATGCCTTTTTATGTCAGCTGATTGTTCTTTTTGTATAGGGTGTGTCTAAGGTTGTGTAACTTAAGTGTGTGTGCGGGTCAGGGGTCCATCCTGCGGTGGGTAGATGACTGCGGTCAGCTGACAATGAGTTCTGCCACACACACAGAGTTCAATGACCTGTGTGCTGACCCTCATTACGTGTAGGGGTGTACAGGACGATCGGGACAGAATCAGACCTCGATGACTAAAGGAATTAAGATTTTCTCCTTTGACTTTCTCTCTCTCTCTCTCTCCCTGAGCTGTATCTTCTGATTTCTCACACATCATTGCATATTCAACTAATGCTAACACAAGAATATACAAATATTGAATTGTCATATTTCTTCTGGTGTCTCTCCACCACCTATTATATAAATTTCTTATTCAGGGCAGATTAGAGAGTGTCCTCCATCAGTAAGGATTACATAAAAAGACTTCTGGAAGTTTTTCTCATCATGTTTGACTGTGCAGTCTATCATCTCCCCAAATGCTTTAGGCAGGTGATGAACTTCTTTAATGTTTGTTTAAAATCACATTGGATGATTGGATAAATATGCTCGGACCACATGTGGAAAACCACACCATGGATTCAGTGATCAGGCTAATAAAAGGTCAAAGTTTAAAGTTCACCGGGCGCCTCTCAGCAGGAAGTTGACACATTCATACGGCTTATTTCTCTTGAGAGACATTGTTCATTTTAAAGCTCCTTTTCTTTTGTTCTATACTCTTTCTTTCTCTCTCTCTCTTTGTCTTTATTTCTCTCTTTTTCTTTGCCTCATGGGCTCACTTCAAAGAGCTCATCAACGCACGCGCACACACCCCTAACACGTCCTGCCCTTATTGAGGGCTGTAAAGCTCTCGAAACAGAAGCCCCAGTGTGTGTGTACGAGACTGAGAGAGAAAGAGTGAGACCCCTTCCTGTATAAACACAGTTTGTCAGCAACTTAATTGGTCTTCGATGAATCTGTTCTGCCACCCCCACCGTACAACTCACACAGACACACATACACACTCTTCACAGGGTGCATTAAGCTCAAAGAGAGGCCTTTGTTCTCCACAAGACTTGCCTGTGTGTGCCTGTCTGTGTGAGTGTGTATATGACTTGGTGTGTGCAGGCTTTAGGCATGGCAGGAGGGCCTGGCTATTGGGCATCAAGAAATGTCAATCAGGTGGTGGAGAGGTTCCCCAAACGCACATCTGTTGTACTGTTACAAACCTAGTAGATTGCCCTACACTGTACCTAGACAGCTTTTCATACAGTAAGTGGTAGTAGCATAATTTTGCTACCTCTCCACTCTGTATTCACCATATTATGGGGCAGCATAGGATGTACTACCCAGAATGCAATGCCATAGGCTCAGTTTTAAAAAATCTTCTCCCTGATGGTATGTTGAGTTGAAAGAAGTTGTGATAATAAATAACAATAATGAAATAGTGATATTAAAGGTGCATTGTGTAACTTTTAGAAGAATCTTTTGAAAAAGATATGCAATATATATTATTAGTGGTGTATAACCTTACAAAATAAACTGTATTGTTTTTATTACCTTTATTATCTACATACACTGTGGGTCCCCATACATGAAAATTGCCATTTTGGGCTGGCATGTTTCTAAAATAGCCCTAAACGGACAAACTATAGAGCGTGTTTTGCACATATTATATGTTCATCAAATACTTTCACTTCAAATCATCTTAAAGGAAAATATTCTCATTTTACAGCTCCACTAGAGGTAAATATTTGATTTTTACCG
This sequence comes from Misgurnus anguillicaudatus, assembly GCF_027580225.2. Classification (NCBI taxonomy): domain Eukaryota; kingdom Metazoa; phylum Chordata; class Actinopteri; order Cypriniformes; family Cobitidae; genus Misgurnus; species Misgurnus anguillicaudatus. The sequence goes on from NC_073341.2 coordinate 25,217,397, forward strand.
TTTTGGAATCCATCCAGCCGATCTCGGGGTCTGCCGCAACCACTTTTAGCATAGCTTAGCATAATCCATTGAAACTGATTAGACCATTAGCATCGCGCTCAAAAAAAAAAAACAAAGAGCCGAAAATAGTACCCTTAGTAACTTTCAATAGCAGAGGACTATTTTCGGCCACTGAGTAATATCAGTGCGCCTCCTGCAGCTATGTTAAGGCAGCAAAGTCCTTGATTATTACGCCAGAATGAGAGTATAGTTCCTAGCCATATCTGCCTAGAAAATCGCAACTTTTAATTTTCCGTCGGTCTTAGTACACGATATGACTACAGAAGAGTCAAGTTTTAAAAGAAAAATATCTAAACTCTTTGATTATTTTTTAGCATGATGCTAATGGTCTAATCAGATTCAATGGATTGTGCTAAGCTATGCTAAAAGTGGTGGCGCCAGACACGGAGATCGGCTGAATGGATTCCAAAACTGTAAAAATCAAATGTTTAACTCTAGGGGAGCTGGAAAATTTGTATATTTTAAAAAAGTGGAGTGTCCCTTTAATCCTGACCTTAGGCCATTCAGAAATACAGCCTTTGTTGGCTGAATCTAATAAACATGATTTTTTTCAAAGTCCTCTGGGGGGGAAGCACACAATCCAAACCAAACCATGCCCCAGCGTGATTGTCCCCCCTCTCTACTCCCCTAGATGCAAGCACTCACTGTACTTTTATCGATCCGAGCCCAGGCGTGCTTTCGTCATTAGGATGCGATTGTTTTGAACAAAGCCGGAAGTAAAGCCCTCTTAACACTGGAGTCCATTGTAATGTTAAATCTGTGTTTTTATTTGGAGTTGTTTGGTGCACGATGACACACAGCCCTCTCACATGACATCATATTGCTAAGTTGGTCTGTCGCATGTGCATCTCGGACATTCACGTAACCCTGCTGCAGATGAAGGTGAGGGGTCGCGCAATTGACATCTCTCTTTTTGAATAAGGCTCAAGCATGATTGCGCTCACACTATAGCCTTTCGCACCCCAGCTCAAGTGAACCGTACCTGATCCCACCTCTGCAAGCCGGCCAGGGTGCGATTACCCAAACCGCACCCGGGTGCGGTACAGAGCGATCACACTAGTCAAACGAACAGGCTTTGGGGGTCAAACGCACGGTTGGTTCGGTAGTGTGAGTGCGCCCTAAGTGCACAGAAAAAAAAAGGATGATTAATTGCGCGCCTACATCAGATTTCAATTGTCCAACTTTTTGCCCGGTTCAGGGAGTTTTACCGATATAGACAGATTTTTCTAAGCTGTTAACCTTTCTTCAGAAAGGACAGTGAAGAATAACATATCAAACACAGATAAATGATTTACAGAGCCAATTTTTAAGCTCTTAGGTCAGACCTCCCTAAATTAATGGATTAGTATCACATTGTCCTCTAGAAATTAGACCAGAGCCGTCTGATATTTGAACATTGAGTGAGACCATTAACACAGATGTTCAGTTCAGGGTTCATTCTGTTGTTGAGAGCACGTGTTACTCAAAGAGGGAAGAAGGAAGGAGACGTAATTACAGTCATACAGAAGCAACATCTGCTACTGAAACTGAGGAGACCCTAAGAGACTCATCTTCTACGTCCTGAATCTTCTCCCTTTATCCTGGAATCCGGACGTTCCAACTCCATCATGTTGTCGTAGCGATTCCAGGCATTCTGGGAAATGTGGCACGCTCCAGCGAGCACAGTCACAAAAGCAATAGAGAAACAGAGGGACTATATGTGGCCATGTGTGTATGTGTCAGTTTAACAGTTGGTGTGTGAAAGGGAGAGCGTGAGAGATTACAGAAAGTTCCGGGATCACAGCGAGTAGGGAAAGGTCGGCTGTCGTCAAGGATACGTAACGCAGTGACGTTTCAATGCCGAACGCCCCCATAAGAGGTCTCTTAAGGGACAAACTAAATGTGTTTGTGTGTGTTCGTGTCTGCTCCGTGCTACTGATAGTCAATCCAGATGGGGACAGTCTCTGTTTCTGGCAGAAGAACTGTAGAAAGTATGTAAAATATGTCTATCATTAAATTGATTTGTGTGCTTGTGTTGCAGACGGACTGCGTCAACTATGTGAAGGTTCTGCATCACTATAATCGTACTCACCTTTACGCCTGTGGCACTGGAGCGTTTCACCCCACCTGTACCTATGTTGAAGTGGGACAGAAGTTGGAAGTGAGTATTTTCCTGTAGTTAAGTGCCAAAGTTGTGTCTGCCAATGTAGCTTCATTCAACTTATCTTTCTTTTGGCTAAATGCACTGCTGTTTTTCTCTTTTCGTAGGATCACGTGTTTAGAATCGATCCTTCTATGGCAGAAGATGGAAAAGGAAAGAGCCCATATGATCCAAGGCACACATCAGCATCTGTTCTGATTGGTTAGCTGCCACTAGCTACCTCCTTTTTCTTATTGATCCTGTTACTTCATGACCAATCCATAACCAGCTTTACTTCATTACACAGGCGATGAGCTCTACGCGGGCGTGGCCACTGATTTGATGGGGCGGGACTTTACGATTTTCCGCAGTATGGGACGTAGGCCATCCATACGAACAGAACAACATGATTCTCGCTGGCTCAATGGTGTGTATGAGAGATATAAAGGTTTTATTTGGACATATCTATGATACTTTGTATGTGAGTAATGATAATGAGCCTTATGATGATGCTGTGTGTTTCAGAGCCAAAGTTTATAGCTGCATTTGGTGTTCCCGAGAGTGACAATCCAGACGATGATAAAGTCTTCTTCTTCTTTCGAGAAACCGCTGTGGAAGCTCAGGGATTCGGGAAGGTTACTTATGCCAGGATTGGTCAGCTGTGCAGGGTTAGGAGCCAATTATTTATGCTGTGCCTCTTTTTGGTGCCGTTTGTTGATCCTTTTGACTTGACCGTATATATTTTTGTCACAGAATGATATGGGAGGACAGCGCAGTCTAGTAAATAAATGGACAACATTTCTGAAAACACGTCTTGTGTGTTCTGTGCCAGGCAACGATGGCACTGAAACACATTTTGATGAACTCAGTAAGAGCACACACACACACACACACACACACACACACACACACACACACACACACACATAAGCTAGACTTATACTGAGATTACTACTTATTTCAGTTTTCATTGTCTTTTTCTCCTGAACTTTAGGGGATGTGTTCCTGCTGCCAACCCGTGACAGAAAGAACCCACTGATCTACACTGTGTTCACCACTTCCAGGTAAGAGTTTATTAAGAGATATTTGATTAAAAGATATTCCTCTGATGTTGAAAAAAATTATGAAAAAAGAAAAAAATGCCATGATGTCATAGAAGAACCATTTTTGGCTGTGTGGTTCCATAATGAACCTTTATCATCCAAAAGAACCATCATTTTATATCACTTTACTATACAATTAGACTTAAGTTTTTTTAAACTACTGAAAGGTGGGTGATCCAAAAATGGCATTGCTTTTAAAATTGGCATTGATTTTAGCTTTTAAAGAGTTAAAAAATATTCGGGCAACCAAAATGCACTTAATAAATACAGCATGCAATGCTATTATTTGCTTTGCAGATGTATAATCAACAGGACTCATTTTTTACTGTCTCTGAAGACATTTTATCACCATGTATAATAGTGGCTTTTCATTATTATTTTTCTTTTTATTAATTACGCAACTTTATACATCTTTCTGACTGCTGCAAGGCTGGCATGAGGTCAAATGTACATCACCATTTATGAAAAATACTTATGTTTATCCATTTGCTATACCGTATTTTCCGGAGTATAAGTCGCATCAGTCAAAAATGTGTTGAAGAGGAAAAAACATATAAAAGTCGCACTGGACTATATGTTGCATTTATTTAGTAAATGATTTCACAAAATCCAAGCCGAAGAACAGACATTTAATCTGGAAAGGCAAGTTATTCAACTAAACAATAGCACAGAACAGCAATCTGAATAGGTGTCCGTAGGGCTGTCACAATGATTAAATAATCACCTCATCGCGATTGTTTGACTTCATGGCGATGATTTCAGATCACCCCAATGATTGCACATCTCTCTAAAAAACACAAGGGGGAGCTGCAGCGCCTGTATAAATGAGACATCATCAGATTACTTTAAAATATGTGTTATGTGTATTAATATTTACTGCCAGGTAAACGTTGCAAAATATTTTATTTAAATAATCACAACAATGTGTGAAAATTATTTCATAAACAAACAAAAAAAGTATGAGATCTAAATGTCAAAGCAATAAAACAGACAATTAATCATCATAATCAACAAAGCACTTAAACGGACAATTAATCGTTCTGAATTGCCACAATTTATTAGACATTTCACTGTTAGGCAAATTTCATAACTGTGACAGCCCTAGGTGTCCGTACATGTTAAAGTAACATGAACAGTTAATTACACTATACACCAGCATCGAACATACCTGAGAGGCTAAATAGACTAAATTAACACGACAAGCCAAATCAAGTTCAAAAATGTCCCGAAGTCATTCCGCATCACTGAATCCATTGAATTACATAAATACAGGAGCAGCATAGAACGGACTCCAGTGGCTGTAGACGGTAATGGTTTCTCTTGGTTCATATGAAATAATTTTGAGGTATAAGTCGCCCCTGACTATAAGTTCCAAGACCCCCGCCAAACTATGAAAAGGTGCGACACTCATAGTCCGGAAAATACGATACCTATATTCTTTCTTCAGTACTTTACTATGCTATTATATTTTTATTGCTGCGTTATGTTTTGAAGCTTTATTTTACTGCGGTAACACTTTAATTTTTCTGTCCTACAGTAGTGTATTTCAAGGCTCTGCGGTGTGTCTGTACACCATGAATGACATTCGACGGGCGTTTTTAGGGCCATTTGCCCATAAAGAGGGACCCAATTATCAGTGGGTTCCATTCCAGGGTAAAGTGCCATACCCACGGCCAGGCATGGTAAGTATTGATATGAATAATATATGAGTAATATGAAAGCCATTTTAAACGTGCAGTGTGGAACCTCTAGCGGCATCTAGCGGTGCGACTGTGAATTGCAACCAGCGGTTCAGTCCACAGCTCTTTTTCGAAACGCTTACGGTAGCCGCCACATGGCAACACATCATCGTCTGAGAGAACGTAGTGACAAAACGCGCTCTATAGAACAGTTTGTCCTTTTAGGGCTACTGTAGAAACATGACGCCGACTTCCATGTAAGGGGACCCGCGATGCATGTAGATAAAAACGGCTCATTCTGAGGTAATAAAAATAATACAGTTCATTTTGTAGGGTCTATATGAAGAGTTTGGTTCCAAAACGCTATAAACACCATTTAAAAAAAAAATGCGTTGCCACCAAGATCAGTATTTTATCAGGTCAGTATTAAAAAGTTAATTCTTAATTTTATGCAAAATCCAATATCCGCCATTAGTCAAAATGAATTTATTGCGTTTTGGAACCAAACTCTTCATATACACCACTGATAATATATAGTGCATAATATTGCATTTTTGTGAAGAGATCTTCCTAATAGTCCCACACTGCACCTTTAAAAGGTTAAGAATTGTTTTATATTCTTGAATGTTAACAAAGTGTAGATAGTTTTGGATTTGAAACCGTAATGGCTATTGGACATGCTTATCTGGGTTGTCATTTACAGTATAACATCAAAACGTTTATGGCTTCCGGATTCCACAGATACAATCTTTCTCTCTTCCTCAGTGTCCCAGCAAGACCTTCGGCAGTTTTGAGTCCACTAAAGGTTTTCCTGATAACGTAATCCAGTTTGCAAGGCACCATCCGTTAATGTTTAATCCGGTTACTCCACTGGGAGGCCGACCGCTGTTCCTGCGTACTGGAATACCATACAGCTTCACTCAGATTACAGTAGACAGAGTCAATGCGGCTGATGGACACTACGACGTCATGTTCATCGGTACAGGTACGGCAGAGAGCACAAGCCTGTGGGTGCCTGTATGTGTGTACAGTATGTGTGTCTATTAAATGCTCTCTGTCTCTTTGCAGATGTTGGCTCTGTGCTGAAGGTGATCTCTGTTCCAAGAGGAAGCTGGAGCAACACGGAGCTTTTGCTTGAGGAGCTCCAGGTCTTTAAGGTGAGACAAATTTGTCCCCAAAACTATGATTCTGTATTAAAGTGAAATTAAACTTTGATGCTCCTAATCTCATAATTATATTTTGAGACTTTAGCACAGTTAGGGTCACAAAATAAAATGCGATATAACTGAACCACAACTAAGGAGGTGGACTATCTTCTCTTTGCAGGATTCATCGTCTATTATTAGTATGCAGATTTCCTCTAAACGGGTGAGAGAGTCTGTTTTCTATCAGTTGTATATACAGTACAATATTGCAAAAACACGTGGCGGAAGAATGTTACTAAATCATGTGATGTTTTTCTCTCTCCACGGCAACAGCTGTATGTTGGCTCAGATACAGGTGTGATTCAGGTGCCTCTGCACCGCTGCAGTATGTACGGTAAAGCTTGTGCCGAGTGCTGTCTGGCTCGAGATCCCTACTGCGCTTGGGACGGACACTCATGCACACGCTACCTGCCAAACACAAAACGGTACGTGGCACGTTTTTTCATACATGATGTGTTTCACAGGGAGACTATTAAATGTTACGATTTTTAATATTCTGATAATAAAATGTGTGTGTGTGTAGGAGGTTCCGGCGTCAGGATGTGAGGAATGGTGATCCTAATGCTCTCTGCTCTGGAGGTAAAGCTACAGTACATATGTAAACCACTAGGGGTCACCTCTCACTAATTTAAATGGAGTGGGTAACAAGACCTCTCCCAAGCAGACATTACTGACATTGCAGAATGTAGATATCCAAAGTGGGTGTGAACTTCAACAGGAGGACGCCACTCCCTTTATTGGAGCTCCCACCCCCATTTGGGGATTTTGATGGATTGTGTATGTGATTGGTTACAATGTTTGGTTTGCACATGCGGATTTTAATTGTAAATAGGTACGTTTACATGCAACCAAATAATTTGTTTGTAATTGTATTGATGGCTCAATCGTATTGAAAAGCCTTCATGTAAACACCTTAATCAATACGACTGAGGACAATTGGATGCAGTTTTGACTTCTATCCAGAGATAAAGCGTGAACTCGAAGAGAGATGCTGTCCGCAGCGTAGCGTTGCCAAGTCCTCTGCTGTTTTTCAAGTTTAGATTTGGGCTACTGTTTAAACTGTTCCCACCAGTTTTTTTTTTTTAGATTACAGTAAATGATTTTGTTGCTTAGTTATTTGTATTTGGGCTGTGAATAGTCATTGCGGTGCTTTTGGTCTAGTTTTGAACGTCTATTCGGATGGTTTTGATACACGAATCTGGCAACCCTGGCTGTGCACTTGCGCAGACTTTCGATTCGGATTATATATAATGTACATGTAAACGAACATTTAAATCAGATTGCAATGTTAAAGGTGCATGTAAACTGTATCGTCGTAACCTTCAAAGGTTTTAAATTCAGTCGGATTGACACAATTTTGTGCATGTAAACGTAGGCAATGTGCCCTAAACTATTTATTAGAAGTTATGAGAAAGGTGTAGCTGTCGGTAGATCAATTGGTAGAGCATTGCACAGCAACACAAAGGTCAGGGGCTCGATTCCAAGGGAACACACATGCTATTAAAAAAGTTAAGCTTGAAAGCACTGAAAGTCACGTTGTATAAGAGCATCTGCCAAATGCATGAATGTAAATAATGCTTAACAAGCTACGAAATGACACATTACACATTGACACATTTAAAATAGAAAATCGAAAAACAACAACCCAGTAACTTAGTTTTGGTAAACCATTCTCCGCAAGCATGTGAAAAATAGGTCATTGAAATTTGGCTCCCCTTGTGATGTCAGAAAGGGATAATACCGCCTCTTAATCTGCACTATCCAATCACGGCACTGCCATTTAGTGCAGAGATCAGCTCATTTGCATTTAAAGGACACACCCAAAACGGCACATTTTTGCTCACACCTACAAAGTGCCAATTTTAACATGCTATAATCAATTATCTTGACCTATATTATCTTGATATTTTGACCTAAAACTTCAAATATGTACAAAGTTTTATTTGGCATCTTAAAAAAGTCTTAAAAATGTCGCCTTTAAATGCTCTGTATGTTGCTTTGGATAAAAGCGTCTGCTAAATACATAAATGTTAATGTTATTATTTATTTTATTAATTGTGCAAGCTAACTAGATTGTAAGATTGCTTTTGTTTTGCTCTTTAAAAACAGCACACAGCCCGCACACACGCATATACACTGAAGTAATTGTCCGTCCTTTGCAGATCACCAGAAGCCGCGTGTCCTGGAGAAAAGGTTATACGCTGTGGATGGAAGCAGCTCGTTCCTGGAATGTGTCCCTAAATCATTACAGGCCCACATTACATGGACCTATCAGAGGCACGCTGAAAGCCCACGGGAGGAGGTGAGAGAGAGATAAATAGATAGGGGAGGAGAGGATGGAGACATAAATGATAAGAGATGATAAATGTGTGTCTTTGTTTAAATTAATGACTTTCATTCTCTCCTATCAGTACAATCGCTATTGATACACAATGCCTTCACTGTGTAATTGCACGTGTGTGTATTTGTAGGTTCGTCTGGATGACCGCGTGCTACACACCGAGCGAGGCCTGTTGTTAAGGCGCGCCGTGCGAAGAGACAGTGGCGTGTATCAGTGTCATGCAATGGAACACGGATTTACCCAAACCCTCCTTGCGATCACGCTGGAGATTTTGCCTTCGAGTGGCTCCGCCCCTTCCGCTGTTAACCCCCGCAGCCCTGGCCACGGTCAGTCCACCAATCAAAAGCTGTGGTACCGGGACTTCATGCAATTGGTGGATCATCCCAACCTGAGCACGGTCGATCAGATCTGCGAGCAAGTTTGGTCCCGCAAGCACAGTCTATTGGGAAAGAGCGCTGCAGATCCGGCCAACGAGGCCCCGAGTCATGACCAACTAAACTCAAACCATAAAAAATGGAAGCACCTGAAGGAAGTAAGGAAAGGGCGAAATCGGAGAACGCACGATGGACGACCCGCTCCTCGATCTCCTCGGAGTGCAGGAGAGTAGCGAAAGGTGAGAGACTGAGAGACAAAGAGATAACAAAAAAATGAGAGATCACTGGAAATGGACCGATTCTTACGCAGCATCTCATTCAAGAAACACCTGTTTTGCTTCCTGTTACCCCTTCTGACATCATTCTACTTTATATACTCTGATGCCCTCATCTCTAGTCTAAAGACCCAATCTAGTGCCCCTTGACCCCAATCCTGCCTGTAGCTACTATTACTTCAGCTTCGGTTTACTGCTCTGTCAGCTCCCGATAATTACCCTGAAGCTCACAGTTCAGTTCAATATCAAGAAGACTTTGCCCATACCTGTTACTGGGAGACCTGAATACTAGAAAAATGCATGCATGCACTGCCTAGATCAGTAAACATGGTTTCTTGTAAACACACACATTCAAGTCTATGTGTTCTCAACCGGCTGTTGTGCAATGTGTGTTGTGTAGATTAGATCCTGCTCTTGCTTTCTCGGACACACCAGCACCTGATGATCATCATCAACCTTTATTCACTGCTTATAAACTTACAGAAAAGAAGAAAACAACAAACACCAAAACTGTACAGTTGTCATTTGGTAAAGCTGTAACTAGAGTATGTGTTTTTCATGCCACCTTGCAAACATAAAGAGGTTAGTGAGCTTTAAGGATTGTCATGGGGGTCTGCTAAGTTGTCAGGTGTTTGTTTTGTTTTTTTGATGATGTGTGTTGTATGAGACTGAGATGGACATACAGTACCATTTATACAGTGGCATTATAGATTATAAGGTCAGGGAAGACATCTACAAAGAGATTTCGTATCCTGCTGATCTCTAAACAGGCAAAATGGTCATTTGGTGTATTTGTGTGTGTTATTATACAAAAAGAGAGGTTTCCTGCTTTTTATACAATTGTACCATGTTTAAACAATTTAACTTCCTACTATTATTCCTTTTATTCACTGTTTAAAAGAATAAGTGTTCATATAACATTTCAGTGTGTGTACACATATGTTGGTAAATAATGGGTTAAAAAATGATCCCAGGTCATGATAACGAAAACTTCCTCTTCTTAGCTTTAATGAATATTTAATATATTTAACATGTCTTACAAATGGTCCATTTTTTCATGAAGTCTTTCTACTTTTTACAAATAACAGTATTGGATTTAAATGCATGTTTTCAGTACATATGTAATGCCAGGTTTCTTAATGGGAATATGGGTGCAAATTCAAAAATTCCAAAAATCTACATAATTGTAATCTAAATCATTTTAAGGCGTATTTGACCATGAGTACTTGACCATAGGCGGAGTCTCACGTTTGTGCTTGGGTGGCACCTACCGGCAAATAAGGGTACTGCAATACTTCTGAGGGAGAGTGCGCTCCGTCGTTTTTAAATATCGTTTAAATAAATTAAACTATTTTTGACTTTAGTTGCTTAGTCTAGCTGTTAAAATGTCAAGATTAGACAAAATATGATTTCTATTTTATTAATATGATCCGGAGGGGGGCAAACTTGCTGATATGGTGGTGCTCTGCAGCTTTGTTAAAGTAAGCACAGGTTATTTTTGGTTTCTGCCATGACGTCAGGAGGAGTTAATCTTGGCCTTGTAAAATAATCTAATCCAATTAATTTTTCAAAGAGATGTAAGAATGTTTTTGAGCGAAACTGGTAGTTATCATGTGGTAGTATTTATATCTGTTTTCAGAAAGTTTTGTTTAATATTTGCATGACTTGATACAATGGAAAGACCATGTTCTAATATCCTACAAGGTTATGGCGTTTTCATTGTATATTTATAAGCTAAGTGTTGTGGTAGTTTGTACTAAAGCTGACCTACATGTGTATGTCCATTTTGATAGAGGAGAATATGAGAACATGCTTGTGTGTATATTTTGAAATTCATTTTAATACATATTTAAAGCTCACTCCATATGGAAATCACCTTTTGCCAAATGAGTCTTCAGAAGAAAACTTGGAGGGATAGTTCACTTTGGAATGAAGGTTCTGTCATCGTTTGCTCATCCTCATGTTGTTCTGGACCTGTGTGAATTTCTTTTTCTGGTGAACACAGAAGAGGATGTTTTGGGAAGTGGTGGTGAACACACAGCAGATGGTGACTTGACTTCCATAGTAGGAAAAAAATATTTTGGATGTAATGTGATAAATAATGAAGAAAATATTTTGATAAATAATGGTAAGCACACAGTTGACGGTACCCATTAAATTCCATCATATTTTTTTATTCCTACTATGGACTTCAATGGTCGCTGTCTGCTGTGTGTTTACCATCATTTTGCAGGGTATCTTCTTTTGTGTTTATCAGAATAAAGAAATTATAAAGATACAGGTTTAGAACAACATGAAGATGAGTAAATGATGACAGAATTCCCTTTAAGACATCCAAAGCCCTTTCAACTGATCTCTTTATCTTTGTGACGCCTCTCAGTTTTTGAGTGCGAGAGCAGGTGTGTGTGTCTCATTGTGAGAGGGTCTGTGTGTGATATGTGTATATGGGGGAAAGAGTAACCCTGCGTCCCGATTATTAGATTTATAGTATGTCCCATCTCTTTCAAAGCATTCAAATGTCTATACTCTCCCATAACAAAAAACAGTACGTACTTTTAGGGCATAGGACATGGTAAGCGAATTGGGACGCAGGCTAAATTTCATTTTGTTGACAGGTCAAAGGTCTAAGGCCAAAGTTGACGTGAACACTGTATTTTTTCTGTTGATTTTTGCATCAGACTGTAATTAATTAACACAATAAAACATACAGTTATTTGAAAATTACTTCGCAGCATCGAATCATCGAAAGTTTAATTTTTTATATATTTTGTAAAGATTTTTTAAGGAACGTAAACATAAACAGCTTTTATTTGTAGTAGCACAATCTCAACACTCGAGTGCGCTGTTGTACAGTTTTTACAGCTTGAAATGATTGAATACTTTTACGTGTGTGGCTTGCGATATAGCAAAGATAAATTAGAGTAGACTTGTTGACAGACCTTTAACCTACAGTACAAAACTTCAAAGTTGGAGAAAAAGTATGATAATATATCATGATATAAGATATAGTTAGACTTTACTCAGATTATCAGTTTCAGCTATTATTCATTTTACACTTGCATTTGTCAGATGCATCAGTTTGTGTGGTCACTAGGGATTGAACCCATGACCTTTTGTGTTGCTAACCCAATGCTCTACAAATTAAGCTAAAGACATGTGCAGCTCTAATGAGTAGTATTCTGCTGTAACCTATACTTTAAAGGGACACTCCACTTTTTTGTAAATTTTCAAATTTTTCATCTCCCCTAGAGTTAAACATTTGATTTTTACCATTTTGGAATCCATTCAGCTGATCTCCGGGTCTGGCGCTAGCACTTTTAGCATAGCTTAACACAATCCATTAAATCTGATTAGACCATTAGCATCACGCTCAAAAATAACCAAAGAGTTTTGGTCTGAAATTGCTCACCTGCGCGCAAGCTCAAGATTATTTGTGATTTATAGATTTCACATCTGAAAGAAAGATTTTCTGTTTTCTGTGTGTACGGTTGTTTTATGAATCACACCTACGCATTTTTGATAAAATAATCATAATGTATGATGGTTTCTCCGCAGCATTTTATAAATGTGGCCCCTGGCCTTTGAAAAACAACATTTAGGTCTATAGCCCAATTTCCAGGGCCATGTCCCCACTTACTCTTCTGCTTCCACTGTGACACTTGTAATGATTGATGATGCTAATTAGGCCTAATTTACCTTTAATTAGGCTCCTTAACCTCTCGGACTCTCATTAGAGGTGTTGACTTAAGAAAACAGGGTCTCGGTGTCAACACCTCCTCTCACTTACTCTTTCATTTCTTCATATAGTTTCTTGCACTCATATTCATTCATTCATTTTCCTTACTGCCTTTCTCTGAGTCTAAGAGAGGAGGCTGAAAAAACAAAATGTGACATTATAAGTAAGAATAACAAATATGTTTGTACAAGTGGTAAAGAGAACACAACTCAGTTACATTATTTGAGAGGTTAACACTTAAATGGCCTTTAGCAATATGACATCAGCAAAAATTGCTCAAATTAGCACAGCAATAAGAGTACAATAGACAGGAAGATTCTAATGGCTTGAGTAACATTACTTTTAGACAAAGTATTGAAGGTTACTTTGTTTAAAACTGTGTTCATTGACAAGGCTAAAATAGACAAAGCTAGCGTGTTGGCTGTTAATTTACATGGTATGGCATTTTGGGGTCCTGATGCAAACGTTTGAAACTAGGCTTCAAAGTGCAAATTTTTGAAAACGACACTGTTATTGTTTCTGTGTAAATATTAGAAATTAGGGATGCACCAATATATCGGGCGATGATGCTTGCTATGCTTCTCAATAAATTACGGTGAAATGCCGCTACATCCAAAAGCCAGCGGGCGCTCTCGTGCAGAAACTCAATATGCGCTGCAAATAAAGAACCAGACACACGCAGCTCCAGGAAAATGCTTCTTCATTTTCATGATAATAAAGAATATGTATAATGATTATGTTTGATAAGGTGTTGCTTTTTCAAATGCATGTTATAAACGACTCAAACCAACAGTGATTTCAGATCGATAAGGACTTACTGATCAAAAACTGTAGTACATGAAATAGCTGTGAATAAGATCGGCTCTACGATTCAGAATAATTATCGGCTACGTATTATTAATGTATATCGCCATTTATTGGTGCACCTCTATTAGAAATGTAAATCTGTGAAAACAGTGTGTGTTATGTGTTTAGTTTACAGGCTTCATCGAGTACTTAAAGGGATATTTAACCAAAAAATAAAAATTATGTCATCATTTTATCATCCTCATGTTTGTAACCATTGACTTACTTAGGAAAATGAATATTATGAAGTATTGTGATAAATGATAAAAAATATATTTTGATAATTGATGTAAGCGCACAGCTGATTGTAACCATTGACTTCCATAGTGGGAAAAACAAATACAATGGAATTCAATGGGTACCATCAACCATGTGCTTACCATCATTTATCAAAATATCTTATTTATCATTTATCACAATACTTCCATGATATTTTTTCCTACTATGGAAGTCAATGGTTACAATCAATCAGCTGTGTGCTTAAAAACCATACCAACAAACCAACCCATTTGTCCATCCAAACAATATTGCTTGACCTTTTACCGTCTTGATTTGATTGTTTGTATTTATCGCTCTGTAGAAGTATTTGTATGTGTGTCTTTACATGATACTGTAACATCGCCAGCTAACTGGCCTGGCACACGTATTACAGCGTTTTATTTAAAATACAGAATGGGCTATGGGAAACAGGATCAAGAGGATGCTAAAGCATGCTTGAGAATACTTGTAAGGATTTAAACCTATACTGAGTTGCCTGTAATGAGGTCCCTTGTCAATGTGACTCTGAGAGAACAGGTAATGTTTCACAGGTAATGTTTCCCTTCTGCTTTTCCATTTAAACATTAGCCTCTTGCGTCTACTTTCAGCATTATTATTTTTTTCTTGCACATCTGTGTGAAACTGAGTAAAGCGCTGTACGTGTATAGAAAAGGTAGTATTTGACTGAACCTTCAGGGTTTCTAAACAGGAAGGTAATCATTAGCGTTTGTGTCAATGTAAACAGTCCCAGGCCTCAGCTACATTTCACTGTTTACAGTAGTTACATACACTTCCCCAGGCTTTACTTAATCATGGCTAAATAATACTGATGTGACGTAAAAGAAAGGTTTTCATAATCTAAGAGTCTGTGAAACAGTTTTTGTTGGATTTACTGTACGGCCACATTAGAAAACTTTGCGTGACTTCCTTCCCTCCTAAAGTTGAAAAGAATAATAACAAAAAAACTGTGCTTCAATCGAATGAAAATATTTCGTTTTTTCTTTTACTTTATGGTACTGCCAACGTGAAATGATTCCCATGCATCCAAACGCTGCTTAATTCAGGTTATAGCGCAACCACATCAACCAGCTAACTATATTGCATTGAAATGGTCATGTCAGGTTTATGAATGACTTTGCTGATTTTTACAGCTGTTTTAGTGTGGTCTGTTCTCCAGAGCTATATATATTATAACACCAGCGTATGTTCTCAATGTCAGATTTTACACTGACTAATGACGCTACCATATACGACTTTACCTCGAAGTGTAATATTTTATATTAAACTCTGGAGAAAAAGAGCTCTAAAGTCTAAAATGATAAACCAGCACACAGTTAAACACAGAGGGATTTGGTTAAAAGAAACATCTGTAACATTAAATGCTCACACCCACCCCTGGTTTGCTGTTTTGGGCAGATTCATTCTCTCTCTGTGAAGCAGAAACTCATGAAACCTTCAGTGAAATGTTTTTATTTATGTATCACTAAACCAAACACAGGTTGGAGTTTCTGCATGCAAGAATCACTTAAATAACACATAAATATATCAGACAAAACATTGTTTTCTTATATTTTATCTACAGAGAAAGACCAGAACAACCATTATGTTTCAAACAGTGAATAATGATAGTGTTTATGTTAAAAAATACAGCACTACTTGACACGACTTTGAATGAATGCCTCTACACAGTCAAAAAAATATATTTTTTAAAGCTTCACGAATAACAGTTGAAAGTAAATAAAGAGCGGTTCTGCTGTACCCATTCACAATAACAAATTTTCAGTGCAACTATTCTGCAGTCATTCCAGTCAGGGCACAGACGTGTTGATTTAACAGAAAGGTTTTTAGAGAAAGCAGTCATTTCTTCCAGACTTTTATGACTATAAATAAATAAACAAACACAGTTCAAGTGGTGCAGGCGTTTTGAGTCTAAATAAAAGGGAGCAAATAACCTGGGTGGGAAAAAGTAGGAAATCGCAAGAAAGAGGAAGATTATTATTTCACATTAGTGCTACGAAAGCCTTTGAGTAGGCAGCTTAACAAAGAGTCCTAACCAGACACGTCATACATTTTTAGCAACAAGCACTTTGTCTATTGACACTAAACATCACAGCATTGTGCGACACAGCAGTCTGAGCCAATCATATTACTGTTTGGAGAAGGATCTGAGACCAGTTAGACTTTACTATGAGCAGGGTTTTCCAGCACAACACTGCGTGAATAAACACTAAGGGGCGGTTTCCAAAACAGGGCTTAAGCCTAGTCCCGACTAAAATGTATGTTTGAGTTGTCTTTATATATGAAGTGTTCAGATGCAAAATAAGCATCTAAATGCATTCTGTAAATAAGCATTTTTATCAGGCTCTAAAGTTTAGGTTTAGTAATTTCACTTTAATGACAATCAAAATCCTTCACAAATGTGACTTTAGCCATTTCATCGCTATTTAACAAATTTTACTCTCTTTCGCTGCAAAACCCTCTAAGTGCATGCATGCTTTTATTGGCAAAAACCTCTAAAGACGCAACTACACTCTAAAAATGTTGGGTTATTTCAATCCAGCATTAGGCCAAAAAGTGACAAACCAAGTCATTGAGTTAAAATTAACTCAGAAAATGTTTATATTTGACCCAACAATGGGTTAAAACTAGCCTGGACAAATTTAGATTTGCTCTGCAAGTAGTCTGGCAAAGAGGCCATTCAAGCCCATTTCTAATGCGGTCTTTACAAGATGACGACAGAGCAGCGACGGTGAAGCAGATTTTGTACATTACAAAGATGGATGCCACCGTGGAACATCACTCGTTCGAATCAGCTATCGCGTTCGTTTTAAGCGATTTAAACTTTTCCTTTTCGTTAAAACCCGAGCACAGAACATCACTCAAAGCCTTCATATCTAAAAAAATTTTTTATCGCTGTCTGGATCCGGCAAAAGTCTGATATAGCTCTGCATACATCGTCTCCTTCATCGCTGTGATTGGTTTTAGGTCTACACTTTACCAGACCATAACTCAGTTACTACCCAGGACACAAGTTTAAACGTGATCCATGGTCATTTCCCAATCCCACACTATCTCTCTCCAGTCACTCTTTCCTGTGCTTTCCGAATATACGTAAAAGGCTCAAAAATTCAGTCAATATCCTAATATTTGGTAAACTCCCTTTAATTGGATAAAAAACATGACGATTGAAATCCATTAATTATTAAATTATTCTTTTGTGCACTTTGCCAAAATGGATTTTTGCCAACAAACAGGTATTTCTGAATGGTCTGAGGCTGGCAATAATGGATTTAAAGCAAAGTATTTGATGAGCATACAATACATGCCGAGAGTATTTGGTATATAGAAATGGCACCTCCGTCAAAAATGAGATAATGATATTAACCAGTGTCATTGTTTCGACAAGATGTATACCAGTAATGTTTTTATTTAAAGATATTTTTACTTAAATGTTGTAATATATTTAGGGCCTAATCCTGGCTTAATCTAAACCCTGTCCAGGAAACCTCCCCTAAAAGATCACTTAAATTGCTTGAAGCTTTAGTGCACCACGTCTGATTAGAATGCATGTTATCAATGACTGATTCACAAATCCTGGTCAGTTCTGTTTGCATGTTAAAAAGCTTTATATATAACCTGCAAAAAATGAAGCCTGTACAAAGTTGAACAAAATCAGGATTTCCCCTAAAAAGCTTTTCGGTTCTGTTGAAGTCCCAACGGTCGTCAGTCTATGATTAAGTTAGCAGAAAAGTCTTAATTTCTTAAAAATATAATTTCCTTTAAGCTTAACGGACTGGCAAACCCAGCTTTGCTACAGTATGCAGTATGCACTGTCACTCAGATCAACATTAAGAAAAATGTTGCCCAGTTGTATCACAGCCAGATGCGTTCTGAATGAATGTGTGTTTTTTGGCAACTGTTATTGCAATGGCAGCTCTCCAATCTACTGCTAAAGCCAATTCGCACTTCCTGCATACCCTCATTTGTTCCAGAAAAAGTTTTGCAGCTGCTAAATGCTTAAGTGAGACATTACCAACTTTAGCCACGGTCTGCTGTGAGGTGATGAGGTGTTGTTGCCATGGTCACAGCATCAGTCGCAGAACTCCCTTATCAACCCAAACAACAGTTGGACACGCTACACCTATAATATTCATAAATAAAATCACCATGAACAAAAAATATGTGTTTGTGTCAGTCAGCCAAAGTTAATGGCTGTGTGCTGCTATGTAAAAGTCCACTTTCCATTGAAAGTCCATATTTAAAAGTCTTTAGTTTACTCTGCCGTGCGGAGATCCCGTGGAGATCGGATTCGCTCCCCAGCACTCTTTTGGATCCGTGCTTTCTTCGCAGAGTCGTGCGCTTGCCGATATTTGTCCATCATGCTCTTGTGTTTCCTTCTCAGCTTTTCATTACACCAAACACGCTCGCAGTACTGCTCCACCTGCGGTAGGTTCGAAGGACCAATCAGCTGCAAGACGTCCTTAAACCACGCTCTCGCTGGGGTACGATTAGCAGACATGTGGCCGGGGCACGGTGACCACACTTTATATTTGCTGTCGTGTGATAGGAGGTTCGACAGGGTGTCGGCATGTAAAACATCCAACCAGAAGCGAGCGAGGGTTTGTGTAAATGCGTGTTCCCGAGATCGGCACACATAGATGCCTTCGTCGTGACGGAGCACGCGGCGAAACAACAAACCATCATCTGTCTTGGATATTCGTTCATCTAATACCACCTAAACAGAGAGAGAGAGAAAAAAGAGACATTATGTATACTCCTGTTTAACGTTTGTGTCATCAGAACAAAGATATTTATACTACAGGTTTGTAACAAAATGAGGGTGAGTAAATGACAGTATTTTTATTTTTGTGTGAACTATCCCTTTAAAGTGTGCTTATGCTTTTCATCCGTAGTTTGATATTTATCTAATGACGTTCATACAATTTTAAACAACAGCCATATGTGTTGTCTCTCACCTCCTCTATGTGGTCATCTCTCTGAATGTGCCAGGTGACGGTGGCCTGTGGTGATCGGGGGACACACTCCAAAAATGTGCTGTTGTTTTCAGTGCCATAAACAACCTGTTCTTCAGTCATGTCCAGATCCTCCACTACAGAATACACACGACTGTTAATACAGACACTTTAAACAACTACGTTCAAAGGAAAGAAAGAGGCATAAATATGCTTATGTTATCCATTGACTTTTTTTGTGTTTTGTCCTGCGTCTATTAATGGAAAGCTGCTTTGAAACTATTAAATAATTGTGAAAAGCGCTATAAATACAATTGAATTGAATTGAATATACACTGCAAAAAATGACCTTCTTAGTATTTTTGTCTTGTTTCAGTACAAATATCTAAGAATTATTAAATCAAGATGTATTTTCTTTATGACCAGTTAAAGGATTAGTCCATTTTAAAAAAAAAAATCAAGATATTTACTCACCACCATGTCATCCAAAATGTTAATGTCTTTCTCCGTTCGGTTTAACAGAAATTTTGTTTTTTGAGGAAAACATCCCAGGATTTTTCTCACCTTAATGGACTTAAATGGACCCCAACACTTAACAGTTTTGATGCAGTTTAAAAATGACTCTAAACGATCCAAAACGAGGCACATGGGTCTTATCTAGCGAAACAATTGTCATTTTTGGCAAGAAAAAAAACTTTGGCACTTTTAAACCACAACTTCTCTTCTCCTTCATTCGTAATTCCGTAATGCTGTGAAAAGGTCACGTGTTATATGAAACGCACACTTGCGGACCATTTTAAACAATAAACTGACACAAAGACATTAATTAGTATCATTCAACATACAACAACGTTGGAACGGTCCTCTTTCTCCACACTTGTAAACACTGGGGCATGTTTTGCATACGTCATCCGTGACCTTTTGACGTGATAACGTACTCTGTGAGGTCCCGCTGGCGTGTCACAGGACTGGAGGAAGACGAGAAGTTGTGGTTTAAAAGTGACCTTTGTCACTTGACCGTTTAGAGTCCTTTGAAACTCCAATTTTAAACTGCATTAAAACTGTTACGTGTTGGGGTCGGGTGTGCCTCATAAGCCTTGAAAAGTGAAGCCTCTGGCTCTTTGATCGCCCCCTGGTGATTGGCTGCAGTACAAGTCATAACCCCGCCCTCTCCATTCAAATGAATGGGACTTTGCTCTAAATAAAAAAAATATTTACACTTCCAATAAAAGTTTTCGAAAGATGGTTTTGGTCCTTTTAAGTAGTTGTTATCACGCTGATATATGTTCAAGTGTTCATTTTTGTGATAAGTTTCACTTTAGCTTGTAATTTGATGCTATAGAAAGTCGTTATGATTGGAGTGGTTGAATTGGCCGCGCGAGCGTTTGGCCGGAAGTTTGATACCGCGGCTCCGCCTCTGGCTTCACGGACGATTCCTTCTGCGCATGCCTTGGCTCCAAACTGACGTTTTTACGTAACATGGCGGCGACCGTGGTCGGACATTTTTGGACTCAATTCATTACAATGGTGAGAGGCAACGTCGCGTCGTCCATCTTTTTTTACAGTCTATGGTTGGGGTCCATTAAAATGAGAAAAATCCTGGAATATTTTCCTCAAAAAACAATTTCTTCTCAAATGAACAAAGAAACACATCAACATTTTGGATGACATGGTGGTGAGTAAATTATCTGGATTTTTTTAAGAAAATTGACTAATCCTTTAACTAATAAAATAAGTGTAGTTTTTAGAAAAGAAAAACATAATTTAAGTCAATTTGTGTTTAAAACAAGCAAAGGTAATTTGGTTATTTTGTTCATCAAGAAAATGCATCTGAATTTAAGAATTTTCAGATATTTGTATTGAAAACAAGACAAATTTGTTTTGTGATTTTCACAAAAGTTTCAAAAAATGCCTTCCAGAAAAAATTTCTTCTATAAATATATATCAAATCAAAGAAGAGACCCTCTGCTTTCAAACAAACAAACAAACAAACAAACAAAACAGGAAAAAAGTTTCATCCTATCTCCCATTTGTTCTCTTTTTATAACCTCTTAAATATGGGTAAGTTTCTTCAAAAATACCAAAATTTGAATGTCAATACTGTTCTCAGGGTCTCAATGGTCCCCAAAACTTTCCACGGTAATTCATCAGTGTTGACCAAAATTTTCAGTTGTACAGTAGAAACCTTCAATGTAAGTTGTCAGGTTTCATTGTTCCCAAACAAGCCTTATATAATATATAATAAAATATAAAATATAATATTCAGGAATCATTTGTCAGATTTTTAATTAAAGTATACTGGATTTTAAAGTGTCAATATTATAGTGGATTCCATAAGAAATCATACACAAGATCTTGGCATTACTAACTATATAAGCTACAGGGTTTTATAATTTATAATAAAACATTTTATGAAATTAAGATCATTTTCATCAGCTCTTTTTCATCATTTTTATCATTCTGTACCAAAACATTAGAATGATGGTGATATAAAGAAAATACATACAGCTGGACAGTAACAGCCCAGCTGTTTACATTTACTTAGGTATTCAGGTACATTATTCAAACACTGAAGCACTCTCCAGTTCCATATCTATACTCTCATTCTGTCTGAGAGATGGACAGTGATCAATCTGGTCATATCTCGTTCTTTCACATAGACAACACAGATAAAGGGCTTTGATATATTTTAGTCTCAGTAGATTTGCTCGAATGACTTGCTGCCCTTTAAACTTTATTAAACTGTGGTAAACGCTGATAATTTAACTATTTAGCTTTGCATCTTAATAAAATTGCTCTTCTGTATCACTTTAAAATCAATGAACGAGGTGGCTGCAGTAACATTACACTGATATTCGTGCACATCTCTTACCGCTGAGATTTTGGTCCATGCATTGCACCGCTGGGTTTGCGTGTTTGATGTCCTGTCTGCGGTATCTGCGTTTCGTGTTTGGCAGGTAGCGTGTGCATGATTGTCCGTCCCAAGCGCAGTAGGGATCTCGAGCCAAACAGCACTCGGCACAAGCTTTACCGTACATACTGCAGCGGTGCAGAGGCACCTGAACCACACCTGTATCTGATCCCACGAAGAGAGTTTGCTGGGAATGGAGAGGGAAATAATATGTTTCATTTACATATCAACACAAAACATTTTTATTTTGTCCATAAACAAATCACTTAAAGGGATAGTACATAATAAATTGTATGAGATTGATTGAGAATAAACTCACCCTCTTCACAGATATATCCATAGAGATTATGGGAGTGGGAACCTGCAAAGACGATATAAAAAAAATATACAAAAAATATTCATACATTATCACTATAGCGAAACGTTTGTTGATCCTTCATAATTAACACAACCTAAGCAAATACTCACAAACCTTGAACACTTGCAGTTCCTCTAGTGTAATTTC
This sequence comes from Misgurnus anguillicaudatus, assembly GCF_027580225.2. Taxonomy (NCBI): domain Eukaryota; kingdom Metazoa; phylum Chordata; class Actinopteri; order Cypriniformes; family Cobitidae; genus Misgurnus; species Misgurnus anguillicaudatus. Next base: position 25,239,782 of record NC_073341.2, read on the forward strand.
TTCAGCGTTGAGCAAGTTACCATTTCCCAATACGATAACCTTAAGCACCGTGCCAATATCTAATGAGGTCGAAGGTCACAGTTATTTAAACAGTCACTGAGGGTTACAAATACACTCAAGTGTTAAGTGAAGTTTCAAAACACACTCCCAAACTCACCAGTGCCAATGAACATGACATCATAGTATCCATCCTCAGCTTGCGTGCGGTCTACAGTGATTTGTGTGAGTTTGTACGGCGCACCCGTGCGGAGCAGAAGTGGCTGACGCTGTGAGGGGTAAACTGGACGCCACATTAGCGGGTGCGTCCGTGCGAACTGGAGTACTGCGTCCGGAAACTCCAGCGTGCTGCGGAAAGCACGGCCAGGCTGGGCTGTGATCTTACTGGGGCACTGAGAGATGGAAAGAAATGTGTCAAATGCATAAATATATAACCTTTGTGAGTATCATCTGCAATATTGCTATTAAGGTGTGTGTTCTCACACTCCTGGTCGTGGATAAGGGACCCGTCCTTCATAAGGTCCCCACTGATAATCCGGTCCCTCTTTATGAGCAAATGGCCCATTAAAAGCTTCACGGATGTCAGCCATACTATACACACACACAGCATAGCCCTGAAACACATTACTGGAGAGAGAGCATCTGCTGTTAAACTCCCTTATACGCATGAATGTGAGGTGTATGCACTTAAAAATGTGGACAGTAGACAGACCTGATGGTGCTGAATATTGCATATATCTCTGGATTAGTTTCATCTTTAGTCCTTAACAAGAACACATCCTCTGTAAATACACAAACACACATATCAAAGTGATGTCATTGGCTTATGGTATTGTGTGTCGGTTTTATTTTCTATTACCAAGCTGGTGAAAGTGTGTTTGGATGCCGTGAGGTCCGGGAACAGAACACACCAGCCGGGCTTTAATAAATGTGCTCCACTTGTTCACCAGAGCCCTCTGGCCACCCACATCATTCTGAAAGCACATAAAGAATAAATGATGAAGCACTTATGTGTGTCGAATCTTCTTCTTGAATATCCTAGTGTCGTTTACACCCAGACCACACACAATGAACTCTGGGTAGAGACTTTCCAGGAACTTTCCAATTTATGTTCTAGGCTTTTTAAAGGTGCACTGTGTAACTTTTAGAAGGATCCCATATAATATACATTATTATATTATCAATCATGTATAAAAGCCTTACATAATGAATTGTATTGTTTTTATTACCTTAGAATGAGACGTTTTTATCTACATACCCCAGGGGACCCCTTACATTAATGTCGCTGTCATGTTTGAACAGTAGCCCAAAATTGTGCTGTGGCAGCTACTATGCGTTTTAACGTTAAGGGGTGACCTGTTGATTGCAATTTGCAATCTCACCACTAGATGCCACTAAAATTTACACACCACCTTTAAAGGAAAACACCACCGTTTTTTAATTATTTTACTAAGTTCTTACCACAACTTAGATGAATTAATACATACCTATCTTTTTTCAATGTGTGCACTTTCAATCTTTGTACAGCACTTCTAATGTGTTAGCATTTAGCCTAGCCCCATTTGTTCCTATGGCTCCAAACAAAAGTTTTATAGTTACTTATGTAACTACTTTAACTACTGTAACAGTCTTTAAATAGGGAAAACATGGAAGTGTTTGGTGGCTTCTAAATTCATCCCTGTTTGGATCCTAAGGAATGAATGAGGCTAGGCTAAATGCTAACACATTCACAAGGTGCTGTACAAAGATTAAAAGTGCACGCATTGAAAAAAGATAGGTATGTATTAATTCGTCTAAGTTGAGGTAAGATCATAGTAAAATATTGAAAAACGGTGGTGTTTTCCTTAAATAGGATGCAATTAAAAATTGGGTTATCCAGCATATTTTAAAGTGCTGAGATGCATACACTACCGATCAAAAGTTTAGAAACACTTATTGATTTTGTTTCATATTTCTTAGACATTTTAGAATAAAAGCAAACTCATTAAAATATGACATGGCATAAAATAAATAAATAAAATAAAATATGAAATGGCACAAATGTAACTATAGGAATTATGACTAAAAGCATCGAAAATTAATAAAAACTGTTATTTTTATTGTTTGCTGTGCAGTCACCAAGCCTAAAATGTGCAAAATACTACTTCTGACATTTTATTGGGCACCTTCAGTGAAGATTTTTAAACAACACTGTAAGAATTGCCATCTTTACTCTCAGAAAAAAGGGTACAAAAGTTGTCACTGCGATGGTATCTTTTAAAAAGGTCCTAATATGTATCATTTCGGTACAGATATGTGGTATCAGGATGCAACTCCTAGGCACAAAGTATACATTTTGAAAAAGTACCGCCCAATGGGGTGGGTATCGATTCAGATGTTCCAGATCGATTTAATTTCGATTCACAAGCTATCAAGTCGATTCGATTTCGATTCTCGATTCAATTTTCGATTCCGGTTCTCGGGACGGTTTTTATACTCGATTCAACTCAATGAATACAGATTTAATACAAATATTATAATAATAGTAAAGAACAGTGAACAGCAGTTTACAAGTGGGTAATGAATAAAAAAAAATTTAAAAGTCACAACACAATTATCGTCGTCTTGCTTGCGCAATCTAAAATGCTTCCATACCTCTGACTTTTTATATAGTGGCATCAATGTCGATGAAGCACCTGAAAACACCATTTTAAGCACTGAATGAATGAATGACAGGCTCACCTCTCGCTTCTTGGTAACATCGCACAAGGCAAAAAAGAGGGTGACATCTAGTGAAGAAGACTAGTAATTAGATTAACGTTAATCTTACGTTCAATGTTTGCGGAAATAAATATGAAAGAAAAAAATTGATTCTGCTCTTTGAGAATCGATTTTGAATCAACCACGTTTAAGTGACAACTTTTGTACCTTCCAGTATTTATTTATGATAGTGTATGATGATGGGTTCTTAATGACTGTTTTTTCATATTTGTTAAATGTAAATTATTTTAAAACAAGTTTTCTTATGAATAAAAATATTTGTTGCCACAACTATATTTGTGTCTACAAAAGCAATTTCAGTATACACTTTCAGATGTAAAGATTTTGAAGTCGAACAGATCTCTTTCTCGAATATATAGATGTGAAAAAGAAAAGAGACAGGTAAAGAAGAAAACGGTACACAATGAACTCACTCAACACCTGGCAAATGTCTATTTATACATAAACTGTCATCTGTAATTGTTCCCGTGGGAACGACGAAAGCTTAGATAGCGTGTAATATCTCACAGCATCACTGGAGATTGAAGCACTGTAAGGGAAATACTGTCACAGATGCCAGGAAGCCTAACAGCTGGGCTTACTGTAACCCATCTCTCTCTCTCTCTCTCTCTCTCTCTCTCTCTCTCCCTCACTCACACACACAAACTGGGTGTCTAGTGTAAGGCATACAATAAAATTTCTCTGTCATTCATAGGTCAGTGTTCAAAGAGACTCTATCACATTCCCACATTATACACACTTACACCGCAGAAAGGGTGATTATCGTGTGTGTGTGTGTGTGTGTGTGTGTCTGTGTGTGTGTGCATGTATACTAGGATAAATGATGAGTGTATGATTCAGACAGAGGTATGTAAACCATCCAGCAGCTGTGTGTATGGATTTGAAAAAGCAGGATCATTACAGTATCCTGGCCTGATTGTGTCTGCATCTGTGCTGTAGTTGTGGGAACGCCGATAACGTTGCAGGAAATGTAGTGTAAAGTGGGTGTGTATGTGCTATTATCTCACCGCACACACTCGTCCAATGCGTGTATGTATGGCTCCTTCATCATCTCTCTCTGCCGTCTCTGCGGCTCTCTCAGTGAAGAAGAAATAAATTTTGTCATCATCTCTGTCTGCGCTGTCAGGAATGAGGTGAGCCGCAACAAACCTGGGCTCTGAACAGACACACACAAACAGATTATTATAATGATTGATTGTATTAACAATATACATTTTAATTGAATGGTTTGTTTTTATTTTAGTATGTCATATGTATGTGTGGAGTTCATGTGGTACCGTGCAGAATTCGCTGATCTGTCTCTGTTCTCATGGTTGAGCGAGACCCTAAACTCCTCAAAATCACAGAGTCTCTACCCAAAAAGTCAGCTGTCAGACCGGTGTACAGTTCTCCACCTGAGAGAAAGAGAGAGACTTTTAATTTACTAGTTTATTTAGTTTAATAACTTCCTTTTTATTCGCACTACTTATAATCAGCCCAGCTGCAAATGCTTTGGCAACATGTACAGTTCTGATTATTATAATATAGCAGACTTAAATTGAAATTGTGAAAGAGGTGAATGGTTAATCTTAAAATCAGAGGAATGAAAAGTATGCTGGATGGGACCCACTGTAATATTCTCTGTAATATTAAATCATGTTATCAAGTTGAAAACATACACATTTACACACAGATAGCTATTTATCAGGTGAGAGATGATGTACTGTCGACAACCATTTAATATATTTACATACACTCACATAGGTCTTTCATACCAATAGGTTTATGTAAGATGTACCACTATTTAGAAAGACAAAAAGATGTTTTATGTGGTTTTAAACACACACACTCACTTTATCTTCTCTCTATAAAATATCTGGGACAACATGTGTGTGTGTAAATGTATGTCCAACTTTACAAATACGCAATGTTACAAATCTGTCCCAAAACACACTGTACTGGCAAAATGACATAAATGAGATCCAAGATTGTGCTGTGTTGTTATACACTAACACACTGGGAGATGTTTCTATGGCCCAGAGGGCAGTAACACCCACTTACACACTGTACACTAAAACACACAACCTGGCCCAAAGAGGACCTTAAATTTCCCCCATCAGAGCAGCGGCCTATAAACTCAATGATAACTGACAAGCCGAAACCTCCACCCTGCACACACAAGAGCCAGAATACACACTAACAAAATCCAACACACAAACTAGCTTTACAAAAAAGTGAAAACTCATGAACTTCGACACACAAAGTCATACAGTATATTTAACTCCATCCAAATGTACCTGTAAAGGTGCTTGCAAAGGGTAGTTTGGGGTCATGAGGACATTTCCCCCTCCCGTTCTGCACCGTGGTACGATCCAAACTGAACACATGCTGGAAAGAAGTCAGAAAAGTCTTATGAATTTCACAACTCAGCAGTGAAGTAGTGAATTGATCTTTTATCAACATTCATAGTCTGTTAGGCCCTTTAAATATCTCTAAAACATACTTATTATTGTAGGATAAGGTTTATACTTGATGACATTTCCTAACCTTAGAATGTATGATAAATAACAATAAAATACTGCAAAAAGATGACTCTCTTACTTAATATTTTTGTCTTGTTTTCAGTAGAAATATCTAAAAAACTAAAATTAAGATGTATTTTCTTGATGAGCAAAATGACCTAAGAAAAAATATCTAGTTTTTAGACCAAAAATATTTTATTAAAATTTAAATAATTTAAATCAATTTGTGCTTAAAGGTGCAGTGTGTAATTTTTTTAAGGATCTCTTGACAGAAATGCAAAATAATATACAAAACAATATTATCAGGGGTGTATAAAGACCTTTCATAATGAACCGTTATGTGTAACCGTTATGTCTCGTATTACCTTAGAACGAGACGTTTTTATCTACCTACACAGAGGGTCCCCTTACATGAAAGTCGCCATTCTGTGCCACAGTTTTTCTACTAAGTTGTCTCCGACGATGACATGTTTGTCCGGTGGCAGCTACCGTAGCTTCTTTATGTGTTTCAAAAGCGAGGGGTGAGCAGTGGACTAAATCGTTGGTTGCAATTCGCAACCTCACCACTAGATGCCGCTAAAATTTACACACTGCACCTTTAAAACAAGCAAAAATATCTGCCAATGGGGTGATAATTAAATTAATTTTTAAACATTTTTTTCAAGAAAAAATTTCTCACCCTACTGGCAGATATTTTTGCTTGTTTTAAGTACAAATTGACTTAAATTGTATATTTTTGTTCTTTTATGGTGAAGTGATGCCCTTTCCATTTCCAGATAATGGCCCCCACAGTGCTCACAGGAACATTCAGCATTCTGGAAATGCGCCTATAACTATTCACATCAAAATGCTTTTCAACGATAAGATTTTGAGAGCGTTCTTTGCTTTTACTCATCATAAAGTCTTTCCTGTGTGCCTCCTGGGTAATGAGAAGCATTTATAGGCCATAAATTAGGACTAAAGCAGCTTATATCAATTAGTAATGATAAGGGCAGAGTTTCTCTTCCAAAACTGACAGATTTCAGGTGATCCCCTGGCTTTCTATGCCATTTTGCACCTTGTTCTCTTCATGTGTTCAATACTTATTCCCTGTGTCATTTCACTTTATTTATTATGACTCAACTTGTATACTTAAATGTTCTGATTTCTTTTTGTATGAATTCAATATTTGGCTTGATGGCTACATCTGATGGAAATTTTGTGTCAAAAGCCCACTTAGAAATCCCCTTACTGATAAAAATGCTGAAGTGTCAAATACTTATTTCCCCCCCTGTATATCAAACAAAACGAAAAACGTCTTCCATTAATGATTTTTTTGGAATCGTTAACTATGTTTTTTGGTTTTGTTTTTTGATGGGATCAAACTTGCACCAAAAGGTAAAAAAATGCACAATTAACATTCAGTTAGTGTGGTTTTGAGTCAAGAGGTTATCTACATTCCAGTAACAATAATAATTCAATTGCATTGCGGTAACAGCACAAAGGTTGTAGGTTCGATCCCAAGGGTACCTTGAATCCACTATAAGTCGCTTTGGATAAAAGCACAAATACACGAATACAACTGTCACTGATGTCAGTCACTGTGTATGGGTGCGCCCACTATAAGACACATTAAACCCCTGTTGAACTGTGCCAGTTCCCAAAATGCACAATGTAGTATTGTGTATTTGACAGCCATCCCTGACGCCCTGAGATTCCCTATGGGGTAGAAAACCAAACACACCCTAAAAGAAACAAGACCATGCTGGCACAGAAATATTGTACTAGATTTTTTTGCTCCTGAATGTGCTTTGTCTCTTCCCTCATGATTTAGTCTTGACTAGAAGTGGACGGTACTAAAGTATTTTTGTTACATTTTCCAAGCATGTTTTTTATTGGGAAAATTTTAAAATTTAAAGCATAGAATCATACTGTTTATTTATTTATATTGTATATTAAAATGTATTTAATGCCTAATTACATGAACATTTATTTTACATTTATTTTACATTAACATTTATTTAGTAAAACGTATGATATTATGCTTTGGAATGAATGTTTTCCAAAGAAAAATCCTGATAAAATAGGAAAACTTGAAAAATGTAAGTAAAAATACTTCACTACTGTCCACCTCTAGTCTTGACCTTCAGGGTCAAACTGTTAGTGGTTTAACCTTTGACCTTAAACAGTTTGGTCTCTAATCTAAATAAGCAAATTAGATCGTCCTGGTGGGTATACACAAAGTGTGGAAGGGGAGTGAGAGTGTGAGCGCTTGTGTGTGTGTTTGTTACCTCTCCGCGGTGTCCGACGTACACGTACGCACACACGGGTTGAAACGCTCCGGTGCCACAGGCCAGCAGATGAGTGCGGTTGAATGGCTGTAGCAATCGTATGAAGTTTGCACACTCTGTCTGCAACAAACAAATAAACAACACGAAAGAGAGATGAGAATTTAGATTCACTATAGCTTCACGCATGATAACCAGCTGCTGAATTGATTGAAATATAAAGCAAACGCACAGTAGAAAATAATGTGTTTTTTTTATTAAAGCCCGCTCACGCACTCAACACGTGCAGTTTCTTATCATGAAGGATTTCTGTATGTGAGTCTGACTGTTAGTTCCCTCGAGTATTTGTTTGGAGAGGCAGGAAAAGCTACATTTTATGGATCAGAGGAAGAGAGATAGCAAACCGCAGGAAAATGATCTCCACTTAAAACAAATCACTGAGACCAATCAGAGCCTTCGGCATGGAAAGATCTCATGGTTCAATTGCCGTCGGGTCCAGAAAGAGGAAGAACTCACGCACAAATGTGCAAACACACACGGTCAACATGTACACACTCTAACTGTGGCCACCTGTGTACAGCCTCTTTGACTAGATAGGGTCAAAATCATTGAGGCATAAATGAACGAAAGGTCAAGGGTCATACAAGATGCAGGCAGATGCTCAAACTATGACCAGATGTTAAGCCGCAGAGAAGAAAGAAAGATTCAGCAGGACAATGTGCCAGGCACGTTCCCCAGATAGGGTTCAATAAAGGGCATGAAAATGTCAGTCAAACTTAATATTCTATGAATATGTTTTTATGCATTTTATTTGATGTTTGGATATCTTATTTGTTTGATCATTTTTCCACAATTTTGACAGGATTTAAAGGATAAGGAAAATGGATTCAGTCAACAACTGTGGGAAAAGGTTTTTTAAAAGTGGGATAAACCTATATTTCCACTTTTTAATTATATTTTCAACATTTTAGAATAACAACAAATTCTTTAAAGGGATAGTTCACCCAAAAATTAAAATAATGTCATTAACTTCTCATGTCTTTCCAAACTTGTAAGACATCCGTTCATTTTCAGAACACAGTTTAAGATGTTTTAGATTTAGTCTGAGAGCTTGTTAAAAATGTATGTACGGTATACTGTCCATGTCCAGAAAGGTAATAAAAACATAATCAAAGTAGTCCATGTGACATCAGTGGGTCAGTTAGAATCTGTTGAAGCACTGAAAATACATTTTGGACCAAAAATAACAAAAATTATGACTTTATTCATCATTATCTTCTCTTCTCGTCTGTTGTGAAGCACATGCGCGAGACTAAAGTCACGTGACTGCAGTAACGCGGATGATGTACGACGCGGCTGACGTGTTATCTGGTGCACCTCACATGTTTTTTTTGTTTTGTTTTTTGTGCACCCGGGATTTTTTACAGTCTGAGGGAGACGCACGCTGTAAGTTTGAAAAAAAACTTTGCAAACATGTCTGAGGATAACACGTCGTCCGCGTCACTGCAGTCAGGTGACTTTAGTCGTGTGCATTCGCTTCACAACAGACGCGGAAGAGAAGACAATGATGAATAAAGTCGTAATTTTTGTTATTTTTAGACCAAAATGTATTTTCAAAACTTCAACACATTCTTACTGACCCACTGATGTCACATGGACTACTTTGATGATGTTTTTATTACCTTTCTGGACATGGACAGTATACCGTCCGTAGATTTTCAATGAAGGGTCAACAAGCTCTCGGACTAAATATAAAACATTTAAACTGTTTTTTTGAAGATGAACAGAGGTCTTAAGAGTTTGGAACAACATGAGGGTGAGTCATTAATGACATTATTTTCATTTTTGGGTGAACTATCCCTTTAAAACTATGAGATAGCACAAATGTAACTATGGGCATTATGTGGTGACTAAATGTATCCAAAACTTAAAATTATATTGGAGCATCTTTAAAGTAGCTTCCCTTTGCCTATAATTGGCAAAATTGTAGTCTTAGCGTTTTATCAGGCTTCTCGCCATTCTTTATACAATATCTAAAGAAGTTCTATGTACTGTATATGAGCTCTTAGCTGCCTTTCAACCTGATCTCACGAATTTCCGTGGCATAGCCACCAAATTTTTTGCTAATTTTTCCGTGGCATTCTCATGCATCTCCGCATATTTCCGTGGTCCTGCCACGGACTTTCTTTTCCGTGGCATTCTCACGGATTGGTTACTCAACTGTTTTGTCCTATTTTCTTACCATTGTCACTTCGGTTTAGGGTTAGATTTACATAAAATGACATCCCTACCCAAACCCAACTCTAAACCCAACACCAGGCGACAATTGATTAAAGTTTAGAAAATATAAAAGAATATATCAGAAAAAATAGTATAAACCAATACTTAAAGTGACATACTAACGCAAACACCAAATCCAACCCTAAATCGAAGCGACAATGGTTTGAAAACAGGAAAAAGCAGTTGAGTAACCAAGCCGTGAGAATGCCAAGGAAAAGAAAGTCCGTGGCAGGACCACGGAAATATGCGGAGATCCGTGAGAACGCCACGGAAAAATGAGCAAAAAAGTCTATCCCACGGAACTTTGTGAGATCATGTTGTGGCTTTTCTTTAATATTTGCTCCAATTTATCCATTTCAGAAATATTTTTAATAAACTTTTTGTTTTCTAATGACAGAAATGAATATGTTTGCCCAGCTATATTTTTAAAGTAATTTCAAACATTTTAACACATAAATTTAGATTTTAAGATCATAATGAACATTTCAATCAAGTGTTTCAAAACTTAAAAATAATATGACATTAAAACATAGTCTGGTGATATTTTTCATGAATAAACGGAGTGTTTTATTTAACTGAACAGTGAATGAGCTCTGTGTTCTGGGCACATCATTTATTTGTTTGTTCTTAACGCCATTCCAACATGTAACTGGTAATCTACACCCACAAGTTGATCCAAACACACACTGGGGAAGGGGCAATTCCAATTCACCTAACCTGCATGTTTTTGGAGTACACCCAAACTGACAGGGGAACATGTAAACTCCACACAAAAAAGCCACCTGACCTAGCCGGGACTCAAACCAAGGAACTCCTTACTGAGTCACTGTGCCATCACTGGCACATCATTTCAGTTCATAACTGTGTTGCTTCAATGTTACACCAGTTGAATCCTAAATGAAAAACAAATATCCTGTTCAATACCCCAACACACAGAGTTATTAAAACACTGCTGTGAAATCAAACTCACCTGTCACATGAAACGATGCTGTTGGGACAGTCACCAGAGCATGTTACCATGGAGACACCATATGTCTCCACTTTATGAGTAAAACACTAGCAGATGCTGTGCGTGTGTTTGGGTGTGTGTGTGCGCGCACCATTAGTTACAGGAACAATTTATCTCATAATTAACTTATTTGTAGTGATAAAAGACAAAATGGATAGACCATAAAAAGAAAAAGAACAAGAAACGAAAATAGAAGAAAGTGTGAAGATGCATAAAGGAATGAAAGCATGCAGATGGTTTGTGTATTGGGACATCTCTTTTCAATCATTACTGTTGGTTTGAAGGACTCATGATTAGTCGCACGTACACATGGAAGCAAGACAATAATAAGTGAGTGGGTCAGTTCTCCTTTATGGGCGTTTGCCTTGTTTGCTTTAGCCAATTGCAGGACATCATAATATAGCTAAAGATAGACAAATGTTTTCATTTAAACCTCCAGAAGGAAAAAAACATAATGATGCAATGAATCACATAAGCCAACCTCTCTAAAATAAAAACATTAGGGATTTCTGTGATCATCTGTTGGATTTAGGATATTCATGGAAGAACTGTTGTTAGTGTTAAATATATCTGATTCACAAAAAAACTTTGAAAACTGTGACAGCTGGACCCCGCTTTTGAGCGTGTGTGTATTTTTTGTGTGTTTTAAGAAAAAAGAAATGGTCCTACACTGCAACATGACCAAATTAGCAAGCTTCAATCAGATGAAAGCCAAACTACTATAGAGTTTGTTTGGATACAAAAGCAATTGATTTCAACAATAAAAGACATAGAAAGTATATTCTCCTCATTTCAGAAAGTTCATAAGCTTAGTTATCCAAAAAAAAGTTTTAATAGTACTAAAAGCTCATAATCATAGGGGAAGCATTTTAGCGCAAAAGAGCACCTATATAGCACCTCTGCAGAACCAAGTGGTGCTAAAGCATGAAAATAGCACCAAACTTCAACATAGCACAATATGGTTCTACACAGGTGCTACATAGGGGATCTTTAGCACTAAAATGGTTCCCATACACTCTAAAAAACAAACGGTGCTATATAGCACCAAAACAGTTGCTTTGGATCGTAACGATAGAAGAACCATTTTTAGTGCCATATAGCACCGGTGAAGAACCAGTGAAGCACCAGTGAAGCACCTGTGTAGAACCATATAGTGCTATGTAGAACCATATGTGGTGCTATATGGCCCCTATATGGTTCTACACTGGTGCTTCACTGGTGCTTCACTGGTTCTTCACCGGTGCTATATGGCACTAAAATGGTTCTTCTATCGTTACGATCCAAAGCAATTGTTTTGGTGCTATATAGCACCGTTTGTTTTTTTAGAGTGTATGATTACGAGCCAGTAAACCACTTTTAGTGCTATTTAGCACCATTTCTTTTAGAGTGTATTCCATGTTACACATGATCAAGTTGCATTTTATTTCTTTATTTTTCCTGTTATCATTACAAGAACAGATCTAAATCCCATTTTTACTGAAACACTTTTGGTAAAAGCAGAAACAGACTGTTAGTCTCTCACCTCAGGATCTTTCCCTTTGAGAATACAGTCCTCACGGTTACCAGGCAACGATGGCCAATGAATCTACAGATAAAGAGAAAGAATATATGAGATTTATTTCGTCATCGTAAATTTAAACTCTGGCACATCCAGACTCATTTACTTGCTACAATTACATTTCCACAGGGCCAGACACTAACCCAAACAGACAACAGAGAGGGAAAGAGTGCATGTCACAGGCAGGGTGTTTGTGTTTGCTGCTGCCACAAGTGTCAAGAATAAAAGATTTAAGAAGCAACTGATTTATAAAAACCTATCTGTGCAATAAAAACCAGTTGCGATGTATAATTATTTTATAAAATATAATTATACTCTCAAGTCTGCAGCAATAAAAACTCTTGTCATCAATATATCTATGCCATTATTGCACATACTAACACATTGATTTCCCATGTGTTTCAGGATATGGCACACAAATGCTGTCAAATTTTGACCTCACAGGAATTTTTGGATTTGTTTGTACAGTTCTGCAAACATCTAAAATAAAACACACTGATATTAATCATATTTTAAGTTCAAGTTGCATGCAGCCGAACAGTAAAATATTGAGTTGTTACAGCCTTTCTGTGTGAGCCAGTTTATAATATAAATGTTTGTTTTTGGACTGCAGCACCATGCGACATTTATTTCCTTTTTTTAATCAAAACCCTAAACGTAAAATTTTTGCAATAAACAGTTATAATATTTTGCAATATATTTTGATTATAAACTTAATTCAGTGCCTGGCCGTAACATAAATCAAACAGTGTGAAGCAAATAAAACAAGGATTTGCACTTGTAAAGACATCTGTTCAGTACAATCAGGATCTGAGGATTGTCTGACCTTGTTCGGCTTTGTGAAAGATATGCAGTTATTTTTGCTATAAAAATATTTGATCTCTTCCAGTCTTCATATGATTAAATCATTAGTGAGTCACTATCTTTTCCTGACCTCTCTTACATGTTTTGACTTTGTCTAAATCGGAACCTGGAATCAACTACATTACCAGCATGCTTCCTTTGCGTAAAGGCTTTTCCTGTTTCCCAAATTAGTCATCGTCTTTATTTTTAAAAACACTTATGGGACAAAGTATAGGGAAAGAAGGTATAGGAAGTAATAGAAAATTTCGGATATACAGTGTCCAAATATAAAGTGTTTAAGATTAATCATTCTTCAGAGAAAAACAACAGCTAGTTAACAGTAACTACATGTTCAACAGGGAAGGAAGTCTGATCAGAGTTAAGTAATGTTTTCCCCTCAATTAGAAACATGATTGATTTTTGTGGCATCTTTCATTTTGGGTGAGAATTTTTACTGATAATATCTGTGTCCAGAAAAATTGTTGTACACATACATTTACAAACATATTCCCTCTTGTGTTGACCTCTTTGTCCTGTGGTCAAAGGGTTAAAGACTTTATTTAGAAATAAATTTAGCTTTGTCACTGCAGTATAAATGATTTATAACATTTTAATAACACTAAAATAACTTCAGATTCTTTAAATGCTAAGGTAGGTGGCCAATTAAAAGCTTTGCAAGGTAAATAAGGATCTAACCAAACAAAAAATTGTCTATTCCTGGGCCAAAGTTCAAAGGTCGTACCCAAAAAGGTGGAAGGCACTCCTACAGGTCTGTTACTATGGCAATACACTTCCTCTTCTTGTTAATAAGGCCACACACAATGATAAGGTCTTTGGAGACATAAAGTGTGATCTTACAAACATACACATACAAAAATAACCTTGCCTGTTGCTCCAGTGACTCAGGTCAAAAGATATTCACAGAAACTTTCATTAAGTTAGGTCACACACAAACCAAAAGTCAAGCTTTTATAGTTCATTTAGTTAGTACCTATTTGCAAAACTATACAAAACCAATAAAGGTTACCACCAAACATTCCAAATTAAGCAATACTATTTATGTGTTTATGTGTATTAGTGTAGTCTAAACAGGTCTTTCTCACAAGTGAGGCCAGTTTACATCACTTTTTATAGACGGTTTTAGCAGTAACAACATAAACAAGCGGCTGTTGTAGTCCGCACGTAACTTCTGGTAAACTCTGCTAATAATAAATAACAAAGTTCTTTAAACATAGTTTATTTATATATCAAGCAAAAAACAACAACACATAGATTACCTAGGAAACCAAAACATTTGTTATTTTCGATGAGGCATTTGTCCAAGAGATCAGTTTAGCAACTAGTCAGACCATTAAAAAAATGAAAGCGGAAATAAAGTTCGGATCCAGACGTGTATCGCGTCAGCGCACGTGGGTCCGATGAAACGGTCTATATTTTATAGTTAATTATTTTAATAACTTAAACTTAAAAATCTGATGCATGGTCAAATATTCTAGGAAAATAAAACATGACACTGTAGACACAAACACAAACCTATAGTATAATGCAAATGTTTTTTATGTTAGGATAATACTATCACCATCACTACTTGTTGTCTGTAATAAAGAGCTGTAAAACCCCCCTTGGGCTACTTAATTAATAATAATAGCACAAGTTACCATAATAAAATAAGGTAAATAGCTGTGTAAAAAGTGGGATAATGTACTGGGGAGTCCTGATTACACTGTCAGGGCTTTCTGCCTATACAACCCTGTATCAGGAAATTATGTATAGTCATGTAATTTTGTGAGTGTTTTCCACGCTTTTCCGCCTTTTTGCGTGAACATGTCACATATTTTGGTGCAGAGATGTTCACAAGTCTCTGAGCTCAAGTCCGAGTCAAGTCTGAAGTCTTTGACCTCGAGTCCAAGTCAAGTCTGAAGTCTTTGAGCTTGAGTCCAAGTCAAGTCTGAAGTCTCTGGGCTCGAGTCCAAGTCAAGTCTCAAGTCTCGTTGTAACAAATAAAATTCTAATAACAAAAAGAAATTATAAACATTTATAAAAAAAAAAAAAGTTGCACATTAAGTAAGGTCAGTGGTGTAGTCTAGATTTTTGTAGTGAGTATACTGTGATTTTTTCCTCTCACCCTTATGCTCACTCGTCCCAGCGCAACGCACCACCACTCACAGATGCATACAGTATGGATCTTCATGTAACAGAGCATTCTGAAAGTGTACTCATAAACACATAAACTGAATGTGTTATCAACATGTCAGTTTATTATAAGAAAAAAAAAAGAGTTTAACAGCCAATGGGTTTACAGCTGGGGAAACTGGACTGATTTTTAGACTGGTTTAGTGTTAATTAACATCTAACTCGGGGCCAAAACTTACTCAACTGTTTATTAAATTTAAATAAACTGTTTACAATCTTCAATCCGTGACTAACACATGCATTGAAAAAGAAAAATATCCACTCTTTCAATAGCTATTATCTGACAACTATTGATAACATTACCATGTGTAATTTAATGGTGTAAATGTTTTTAATTAATACACATTTAAGATTACCATGAATTAACTCTAATTTGCATAGTCATTGATATAAAAAGCTTATTTTTTGCATATAATACAAGCATTGTCTAAAAATGAAAATAGGCTTTTTTACTTAATTTTATTACAAGATTATCATGTAGCCTAATATTAGACACCCACACCAAAGTGGAGAAAATTATCTTTGCAAGTCTGAACTGAACATCAACGCAGACATGAATTTCCTCACAGAAGTTTAAGATCATATACATCTTGAACGTAGATATATAAACGAACACAGAGAAGGGAAGTTTAACACTGTGAAGTACAAGCAAACATGCTGAAGGCAGCTAAAAACCATCAGGATATAATCACGGGCTTATTTTATTGCACTTGAAACCTTATCTATTAAACTGGACTGATGATTTAAATGTTGTTTACTCACATGTGCGTTGTTAACTCTCGGATTTCATGTTGAAGCACTGCTCCACTCGTTCACTTCTCCAGATGGACAATTCCTGTTTGTTTACAGTGTCGCGTGAGCAGCTACACTGCAGGTTCGAGTTCATTTCGCGCTAAGCAGACCGCTTGGTGATGTTAAAGTACCGCGAGAGCGATTCAAAGTAGATTTCTCCATGTGATAACTGAAATCACTCTCGCGGTACTTTGTTGTCACTTGCCTGTGGGTTCTTGTTAGTGATGGGTCGTTCGCGAACGAGCGGCTCTAAGAGTTGATTCTTTGTAGCGAACGAGCAGAGCCAAATCTTCAGACGCATGCAGGGGAGCCGGCTCTTCTAAGGGAGCCGAGCCAGAAGAGCCGAATCTATGAAAAGAGCCGGACTGCCATCACTAAAATGTAGAGCCAGCGCTTGAGCCGAAAGAGCCGAATCAATGGAAAGAGCCGGACTGCCCATCACTAGTTCTTGTGGCGCCACAGCAGCCTGCTCCCCAGTCACTCTAGATCCGCTATAGTATTAATTTGATTTCATACGCCGATCGGATCGCGCAGTTCGGCAAGTACAGTATGACACAAAGTAGCGCAACTCTGGACCTGACTGGAGCTGGACCGTATACACTGAACCGCATGTGCGTACAGAAATCTGCTCACTTGAGCGCCTTTTTGCGGTTAAATTGTTTAACCATTTTAACAATTGCAAGCCTTAGAAACACGCTAATGATAAACTTACCCTATTTAAATTGCATATTAATCCGCAAATCACATGCGAGCCGAACCGCGGATCCGTCACAGCTCTACCCAAAGCTTAGATGAATGCCACAGCAGCGGCTGCCTGCAGGTACAGTCGACATGTATGTTGTTTGCGGCCGCGCGCGCGGAGCAGATACGTCACGTGTTACGTTGTGGGCAGGTTGTAGGTAACGGAGGGAGCTATGACAGCGAGCTCATCAGACGTTTCCTAAAAATAAACATTGTTCACGAGTCGCGCGGCTCGAGTCCGAGTCGAGTCTGAAGTCTTTGAGGGTCGAGTCTCAAGTCGAGTCTGAAGTCACTGTGTGTGCGACTTAAGTCGCACTCGAGTCCGAGTCTCAAACTCGAGTCCCCATCTCTGTTTTGGTGAACGTGTCACTATCACGTATTTGTTACTTAACTGTTTTGTCCTATTTTCAAACCATTGACTGAAGCGACAAAGGTAAGAAAATAGGACAAAACAGTTAAGTAACAAATACGTGACAGTGACACATTCACAGAAATACGTGACATGTTCACGCAAAAAAACGTGTCAGTGTCACCGAAAACACTCACAAAATTACGTGACTATAGACGGTTTCATCGGACGCACGTGCACTGACGTGATACACGTCTGGATCCGAACTTTACTTCCGGTTTCGTTTTTTTTAATGGTCTGAGTAGTTGCTAAACTGATCTCTTGAACAAATGACGCGTCAAAAATAACAAATGTTTTGGTTTCCTAGGTAATCTATGTGTTGTTTTTTTGCTTGTTATAAATAAACTACGTTTTAAGAACTTTGTTGTTATTTAATCTTAGCGGAGTTTACTGGAAGTTACGTGCGGACCACGACAGCCACTTGTTTATGTTGTTACTGCTGAAACCGTCTATAGGTACGTTATTTCGAGATAATGGGTTGGCCTATACATTATCTTTTACTTAATACATATAACAAATGGGGAACTAAATATAGTAGAGCATTTCTGGGGGTTAATATTTATGAACTATGAATATAGTAAATATAGATTTATGAATATTTATGTCTCCCTCTTGGTCCTTCTGGCTCTTACTCACGTTCTCTCTTTGTAATCATGTGTAAAATATGTCAGCACATGTAAGTGTCTGTGGATTTTATCTTTGTATGTAGATAACAGTCTCCAGATAGTCAGACTGAATAACATGGCAAATCTCTCCAACACGCACCAACATCATCACTTGCACTTTTTTCTTGAACATCTTTTTAAACATTATCACAACAAGTCTTAACACTAGTAACACTAGTCCAGAAGTTATCATTTCTACTTTTTAGCTGGCACACAACAAAAGCATCAACCTAAATCTGGTACTTGTAATAATCTATTTGCAAAAAATATTTTTGTATATGCTATAAAATCTGGTAACGTATACTATAATTTAACTTCTTGACAGTTATATTCCTAACCATACTATTGTTGAAAAACGTTGGCATATGATCCGAAACATTACTGCTTTTGTCATTTTAAATAAACTTTGCTGATGCTTTCAAAACTGTCACAAGAACCTCTAGCAATTTCAACACACATACCTCTCTGTAAGCTAGCCAAAAACACTTCAATACATCACAGAAAACCAAATGTTTACATTTGTAAATCATAAAAGCACATGCACTGAATAAGATTAATGAATTTACACTGGCTAGACGATTCTGTCAGTTGGCCCCAAACATTATAACACTGGCCCCAGGCCATATTGAGCCCTGCACAATGTGTTAGTGTGTGTAACAATATGCAGTACCTCTTTAGCATCATGTGTATGATCCAGTTTCAGTGAATACAGAACATCTTTTCCTCCCAGAAAAAGCCTGTCATGATATTCATCCAAAAACACAGCTGACAAGTGCAAATCACCACGTAAACCGCTGAAGACTGCTGTACGGTTTGTGGCCAGCAGATCTGTGGGAAAGAGACAGAGTGATATAGAGAGATATGAATTATGAATGGCCTGACAACCAAAACCACATTTCAACAGAACAAATTACAATCAATCTTTTTCTCAGACTGAGAGAATGTTTGGGACATTAATGAAATCCAGAAAATGCCCCCTTTTCGTAAATCAGCATATAAAACACCACAATAAAACTTGGAGCGTGTGGAATGTGATTGGTGACTGCTCTGCTGCCAGGGAATTCTTTAGGAAGGATTTGGAATTTAAAACTAAACCCATTCCTGCTCCTCTCTCTCTCGGTAACTGTGCTTTATTGGGATGAGTTTATTAAGCTGGTTTCCTTGAGGTAGATCACACATTTCAGGCTAAACCTGACCCCTCCACACGTACATTCTCTTGCTATCTTTCTCATGTATCCCAAAGCACAACTCAACACTCCCTTCACATTCCCTAATATAACATGTGACTGGACAGACAAGAGGATCTTCTGAGGGTGGAATAAGGTCTTGTTGAGAGGGCGGCATGCACACGTATGAACACGCTAATAGGGCGCCGTTGAAAATACGACAGTATGAACAGAAGCCAAACAACAAAGCCAAGTGTTCAACCACAATTATAAACACACCATAATGCACTCCCAAACAAATCAATTAAACTCAATAAGTTCACACAAAACTTTTTACTATTGCTGGAAATAAGTTTAAAAACACATTGTTCTGGGCCTCTAGGGTTTAAAATTGGGTGAGGTGTTTGATATAAACCTCAAATGCCCTTTATCCAAAGTTAAGGATTTGTTTGAATTCTTTATTAGTGTAAGCGATGTTGCGTGCAAGTTTCACAATAAAATAATCTATATTAGAGCATTCAATGTTAAGTTTCTAGAATACAGTGTCATAATTTAAAATTATTGAGACAAACACATACTTGCAAAACAAAAGCCATACAAACACAAAGTTACAGATCACTGTTTGTAGGTCATTTAGCA
Source organism: Misgurnus anguillicaudatus (assembly GCF_027580225.2). Lineage (NCBI taxonomy): Eukaryota > Metazoa > Chordata > Actinopteri > Cypriniformes > Cobitidae > Misgurnus > Misgurnus anguillicaudatus. The sequence continues at coordinate 25,259,602 of NC_073341.2, forward strand.
GACACTATTTATCCCATGGGTACATAAAGAAACATTTATTACAGGGCTGAATGATCTGTGTTACAGTGCCCTGCTCGAAGACTCCAGTGGTGGTAGATGATCTTATATCTTTCCCATTCATGAATCAACCCTGTGTCCCCACTGAAACAAAACATCTGAAGACAATTAACCAAAACAAAGACACCACATCCAACAAAATTTAGTGCTCCCTCCCCGTCTCTTGTAGATATGATCAATTACTCCCTAACTTCCTTCTTGTTTCCCTCTTGGATAATGTGTCCTTATTATCCACATACACGTTGATACAAAAACCCACATCTGCACATTACTGCAGCACGTTTAGGAAAAGTGGCCATGTTTCATCTTGCCAAATCTGCACACACATTTATCTACATTTATCACATGTTTCATAGCTTAATATCTGTATGGTGTTGTCAGAAACAGTATAAGGTGAAGGAGACAATATGTCAAAAGCCTTTAAGCAAAAAGAGCCAAATGGCTTATTTATAAAATTTAGGAGTGTGATTCTCGAAAAAGCTTATTTTGTGACACCATTGCAAGTACTTTCTCTTTTAAACAAATGTGACCCTGTCAGTGAAATCCAGGCTATGTAAATATTCATTTCAAGCATTACTTTCACTTCAATTTCAATCTTTGACATGGCCTTACTCTGTGAATATTAACAAGACCAAGGTTATAATTTCATAAAATGTTCTTTACATTATGTAGCATGATTTAGAAAACAGTGAATCACCTTAACTTAAAACTTTAAGTTTCACAGGCAGGGTCACAAATATTAGCACTAGTGTAAATGCGTAAATATTGTACACTCTCAGAAAAAAGGTACATAAAGGTACAAAAGTTGTCAAAACCTTTTCAAAAAGTACACTTTTGTACCTGAAAGGGGACATTTCACACAAGTTTTTAAGATGTAAAATAAATCTTTGGTGTCCCCAGAATACGTATGTGAAGTTTAAGCTTAAAATACCCCATAGATAATTATAACATGTTAAAATAGCCATTTTTTAGATATCTGCTAAAATTTGCCATTTTGGGTGTGTCCTTTTAAATGCAAAACGAGCTGATCTCTGCACTAAATAGCATTGCCATGGTTGGATAGTCCAAATTAAGGGGCGGTATTTTCCCCTTGTGGCATCACAAGGGGAGCCAAATTTCAATTACCTATTTTTTCACATGCTTGCAGAGAATGGTTTACCAAAACTGGGTTACTGGGTTGATCTTTTTCACATTTTCTAAGTTAACAGAAGCACTGGGGACCTAATTATAGCACTTAAACATGGAAAAAGTCCCCTTTAAGGGTGCATATTGGTACCTAAAATGGACACATTGGTACCTTAGAAGTACATATTGGTTCCTCAAAGGTACATATGTGTACCAAAATAGTACATTTTAGGACCTTTTTAAAAGGTACCACCCCAGTGACAACATTTGTAACTTTATTTCTGAGAGTGTACTGTACAAAACTGTACAGCTGTGTAAATAACCTTCTCTTTTAAGAATAACAGCTCACAATCACTAGTTTAATTAAATTAAACCTAATAAAATGACAAGATGACACAACACAGGAGTTTGGCAGACACACTGTATGTACACACACTTGACGTCATCTTTTATGTGTTTGTGTGTGTGACAGTAAGACCCCGCAAGTGTGCCAGTAGATGAGTAAACGTTTGGAAACCAGACCTGAAACGTAATGTTGGGATGAAGTAGTTATGACACACATCTGGCGTAGCAAACTGTTAAACTATTGCATGCTTCATAAATGACTTAGCTTATAATAATGTGTGTGTACAGCATTAAGAGAAAAAAAACATATATAAAGATATACAAAGAAAGGGGCTATAAAAGTGCGGCATGATAAATGCAAAACTCAGTTTATAGGGTGTGTCTGCATTCTAATCAGTGGCACATGCTAGTGCTGAAGTAGTTCATTTTCTTGGTTTCTCTCTCTCTTCTCTTTTGCATCAACAGGCTTTCCACACAGTGGCACTCCACCAACTTTCTAAACAACTGTTAATAACACACACGTGTGTTGGCATCTGTTGTACCTTTTAGATTTTTGCCCCTTGGTAATTAAGTGAATGCGAATGTATAGAGCATTATGCATTACAGATGTCCAGACCATTTGCCTTATGGATTGCATTTAATCTGGGTTTGTGTGCACTTGATTAAGTCTGATATATAAATTAAGGGACATAGAAAGTGAGATATATGAGTATTTTATTGTATTCATTAGAAGTGAGTCATGGTTTGAGCTTTCGTGTACATTAATAAATTGCATATATTTTCTCATGCACTTATGTTACTGTTTGTATGTGATCAGTATGGGGTTCAAGCTTTGGGTTGCATCTGTCAGCAGTTGTGTGATGGAACTAATGGATTATTGGCTGGTTCAGCAAGCATTAGGGGAGATGAAATTGATCATGCAGGAAGATCTCATGGTGTCTTCCCCAGGCACCGCGAATACACACAACGCCCCTCTCAAACACGGGTGCTGCCAGAAAGTGTGTTTAACCTCGTCAGATACCAAATTTGATTCAGATTATGTCAACACTACACAGCAGGTTTAACATTCATCTCGCATTCATTCTGACTGTGCCCAAAAACACATCGCAAATATTCATTGCTCTGTTGCACTATAATTGTCATGGTCCTGCCAGTCTGTTATAGTTATTCATAGTAATTCATGGTCATGTGGCAGGATTGTGGCAGTACCCATGTTTTGTGTTGTAGCACATGGCCTTTTGTTTGTGTAGTGTGCTGCAGTGTCTTGTCTCTGGCCCCGCCCCCTTGTTTCCTTGTTAGTATATTCATTATTGGTTAACTCCCCGCACCTGAGCTTTCCTTATTATCTTGTTTAGATTTCTCTATTTAAGGCCCCAGTGTGTCTTGTCCTGTGCTGAATCGTTTTGTATAGTTCTGTGTGTTTTGAACCCTTGCTCTTGTTACCTATTGTCAGCAAGTCAAGTCAAGTCAAGCCAAGCCAAGTCTAGTCTCGTGTGGTGTTTTCTGTCTAGTTGTTGTTAGAGTTTGTCTGTTGCCCCCTTGTGGGCTTTTTGGTTAATAAACCCCCCTTGAGTTCAACATTACCTGCACTTGGGTCCCGTCTCTCTGTAAACCATGACAGGACGATTCAGCCAGTTAGGGACCCAGCAGGATTTAACGAACTCAGATTGGACCTTAATGGACCAGCTGCTAAGGTTGGCCAGTGCACCGCAGCCACTACAGCCGTCTGCACCGCAGCCACTACAGCCGTCTGCACCGCAGCCACTACAGCCGTCTGCACCGCAGCCACTACAGCCGTCTGCACCGCAGCCACTACAGCCGTCTGCACCGCAGCCACTACAGCCGTCTGCACCGCAGCCACTACAGCCGTCTGCACCGCAGCCACTACAGCCGTCTGCACCGCAGCCACTACAGCCGTCTGCACCGCAGCCACTACAGCCGTCTGCACCGCAGCCACTACAGCCGTCTGCACCGCAGCCACTACAGCCGTCTGCACCGCAGCCACTACAGCCGTCTGCACCGCAGCCACTACAGCCGTCTGCACCGCAGCCACTACAGCCGTCTGCACCGCAGCCACTACAGCCGTCTGCACCGCAGCCACAGCCGTGTGCGCAGCCCGCGCAGCAACAGTCGTCTGCGCACCAGCAACCACGGCAGCCAAGGCTCCCGTGTAGACCTTTGCCTAAGCCTCCTTGGACTTTCTTTTGGACTCTGTTATGCTTACCTTTATGAACTTTTGTTTCAGTATTATTAGTTACGTTTGTCACCTTAGACTCTGTTTATTCTAGTTTATATTCATCGTATCTGTGGTCATGTTTGGTCAGTCTTGTCTTGTCCATTGTCTTGTGTACCCCCTTGGGGAACGCCAGATGGGGTCCCCTTAAAGGGGGGCTACTGTCATGGTCCTGCCAGTCTGTTATAGTTATTCATAGTAATTCATGGTCATGTGGCAGGATTGTGGCAGTACCCATGTTTTGTGTTGTAGCACATGGCCTTTTGTTTGTGTAGTGTGCTGCAGTGTCTTGTCTCTGGCCCCGCCCCCTTGTTTCCTTGTTAGTATATTCATTATTAGTTAACTCCCCGCACCTGAGCTTCCCTTGCTATCTTGTTTAGATTTCTCTATTTAAGGCCCCAGTGTGTCTTGTCCTGTGCTGAATCGTTTTGTATTGTTCTGTGTGTTTTGAACCCTTGCTCCTATTGTCAGGAAGTCAAGCCGAGCCAACCCTAGTCTCGTGTGGTGTTTTCTGTCTAGTTGTTGTTAGAGTTTGTCTGTTGCCCCCTCGTGGGCTTTTTGATTAATAAACTGCCTTGAGTTCAACATTACCTGCACTTGGGTCCCGTCTCTCTGTAAACCATGACAATAATAAACTAACAGTTTATTAATTCAACAGTTTAATGTTAACTAAATTTGTGTTTAATTATATTAAAAGCATTTTGATCTCAATGTTTAGTCTAAAATTGATGAGTAAGTAAAAAACAGTCATCAAGTGCCCCATCAACACTGTTTAAAGAACATCCAAGGTCCCCAAAAGCAGGGGTTTTCAAACTATGGGGCAGGACCAAAATCTGGGTCACACAGTGGGATAAGGTGGGTCGTGCAACACTCGTAGAAGTTATGTGTAATTTGAACACATTATGTGTCATTTTCTGTTGATTTTGTGGTTTTGTTGTTTCAATAATAAAACAGAGATGTGTGGATTCTGGGACAATGCATTTAGTGTGTTGTCCCAGAATCAACACTAATGTGTTTGGTTTTTAACACATCCGTTCTAAGAGTAAAAGTTGCTTTGCTGTTGTGGTGAATTACACATTTGAATGTGTTGTCTTAACTTAACCTTTTAAGCATCACCCCACCCTATTGAGTTAAATCTACACTCTTGGAGCTTTCAAACAATATACAGTTTGTCATGATTAGATAAGAATTCATATGCACACATTGAAGTAAATGTAGGCGTCCTGCTGGTGGGACAGTGACATTTAGCAGAAAATAAATGTTTTAAGGCACACTCTCTTTATAAATAAATTAATTACTCTCCCTACATAATTTATTTTATAAAACACTGTTGAAATGTCTATTCTGGAGGCTTAGACCTTTCCAACAATATATAGTTTGTAGTGATAGATTAAAATTTACATCAACGATATTAATGCAAACTTAGGTGTCCTGTATTCGGGACGGCGACGCTTAACAGAAAGTAAATAGTGTTTCTTCGTGAAATTTTTACCTTACTATTACCTTACTTATGAGGTAATAAGCGTGATAATGTACAGGCAGCAGGTTGTTATCACAAAAAAACCTTCAGTGTGATACAAGACCCTCAGATTCTTGTCTGGTCCTGATCACACTGTCGTGGCTTATTTCTGCGACAACCACCTGCTACCTATATATTGTACCTTACCATAGGCTACATATACTTTACAGCACATGTAAGTATCTGGACTATTTTCTCTCATTCTCCCTCTTTCTGTCTATCATCATTTGTCACAAAATTACTGCAGGACAAATCTGGCTCTTAATGGTAAACTAATAAAAGCTCTAAAGTTTAACCCTCTCTCAGTCTCCCCTTCAATTCCACGTTTTCGTGCTTGTTTTCTCAGCGTTCCTTTTGTCAGTCTCATTCTTTAAGTCCCTCTGTCTTCTCCTCCACCCTGGCCTCTCTTGATCCCCCCCTCACCGGAGCAAGAATCAGAACGTGAGGGTTTAGATAGACCCCTCTGGACAGCAGCCATGAGAGTCACTGCCTTTCCCTCTGTACACACACAAACACAATGAGACCCCAGCAGCTAGACAAAACGCCTTGTTATGGCTACGCACACAGACTCATAAACTCGTTTGCAAGAAAGAAAGAAAGAAAGAAAGTAAGAAAGAAAGAAATTCTCACACACGGATAATCTAAGTGACAATGGGTGAAATTAATTTCATTGGCTCTCCATCTCCTGTCAACACTTTAGCTCAACAATCACATCACTTCTCTTTTCATTCACTATAGTTTCTGACATTTCTTTTTTTGTCCTTTATTACCCTGCTTTCTTTAAGCAGCCATATCTCCATATGTTTCCTTGAGTGCAGTTTTTGTGTGCCAGCTGGATTTATGTGCTTGAAAGCATTAAGGATACAATTAAGTTTACATGTTTTCTTGTAACAACTCCCATGATGGTCATCAGCTCAGGGGTTAAAAAAATCAAATTACAGTTTAAGTGACCAGCAGCTGTTTTGCATTTTATCAGTGAGTGTGATCAACTCAAGAGCTTGTGACCTAATTGCGGTAAGCGTCAAGCTCCGCTCAGCTCAAAAGGAAACAGCCACAATACCGTATTGTTCGGCAACGTTACACCAGATACTCTTGACTGACGCCACATGGATGGAGGAAAAGTGTGTTTTGTATTAGATTCACCTGCATTCATTTTCCACAGTTAAAGTATTCCTGTCTCCTTTTTATGTGCATATTTATTTTACTGTATCTGTGTGAGTGTGTATGTATGGACTTTGTGTGTGATTCGTGTTGCAATATCTACATCAACTGTTTTTATTAAAGTCAGAAATTTCATATGATATATTTCATACAATAAATTAACCCGAGAACATTAGGATAAACACATACATAAAAAAAACTTAGATCAAGTGGAATCAAAGTGGAAACAGCTTAACAATGTGTCTGTTATCTGTCTATTTTTTTATTAGAGCTAAAAATGCTTATAATTCACATTTTATTATGGCAAGCCACCATATTCACAGTCAAACACATACTTATATTCTTCTGCAGATCTACATTATAGTGCCACCCATCGCTTTCAGTACGTTCATTTTACAGACAGTAAATTGTTTGGCATTCCCTCTCTCAAACTTTGGCTTGTCATTAGAGTGGGTCAGCTGGATCTCCTTTACTAAAGAAACCTTTCCAAATGTTTCCAGAAAGAATATTTAGAGAGTGTGAGAAAGTGAAAGAAACAGAAAACATAGAGAACAAAGAATCATCCAACATTATTTTGGTGACAGATTCTTTAGCCAGGCCCAAACCCTCCACAAACATCTGGGCAACGCTACAAAAACAATCTCATTCATTCATTCATGTAAACTAAAACAAACACACCAGCCGATGTGCCTGTGTGCATGTTCAGCCATTAAATAGACTGTGTGCCAATGTATATGAATGCATGCGGGTGTGAAAGTGTAGGAGGGGAAAAACTGCTTTTCAGCACTCCTTAGGTCTAGTGTTTGTGTGTGTGTGTGTGTGTGTGTGTGTGTGTGTGTGTGTGTGTGTGTTCACCAGGGGTCCTACCAAAGTAGCCTACCACAGATTCGCACACACAAACACACACATGGCGCTGCTGCGGGCATTTATAGGTTGTCCCTCATTTCCCATTCAAAACACAACATGCTCCCTCCAGACCAATCCATACACATCTGACAGCTTGATGAGGGCATGCATGCGTGCGCGTGCACTTCAGCATTTTCAATATGTAGGCGCGTAATGACGCACAGCCGTTTGGAAATCCGTCAGTGTTTTTTTGACAATTTACATACATGAAGTCCAAATGGACGGACCTGCATGCTGATCGTTATCAAGGTTAATAACGCGTCCATGGAGAACACAGGACGATTACATGCAATCAGAGCTCCACGCGCGCAGGGATTTTAGATGACCGTATTGAATTCCACACAGATTCGCTCCAGTTACGCATGCCCCATGTTTATAATCATTCATTAAAAGTAACTAACGAAACACTAATAAGTAAAAAATAGGCTAACTACTGCTTTACATTCCTATTATACCTAAATGTTTTTTTTATGTAGGTGTCTGTTAGGCAAAGTTTATCCCAATCAATCTTATGATATCGAGGGCTGTACATTCCAAAGTTGAGATAAGGTAAAACAGTAGCCCGCAATGTCTAATGTAGGTTTTTATTACCGTGTGAAAAGACCTGCGGCAACACCTGAGTTTATTCGGAGCAGTTAACGGCCATGCATAATCGTGCGCAACAGGGCGCTCACATTTATATTCGACAAGATCACCAAGAGACTATTTTAAAGATGCTTACAAGGTTCCAGAAATGTGAAAAGCACGGAAAAAGCACGAAAAACAAAACAAGAGGAATTCCACCTGTAGGCTACATTGTATATGATATTAACCTATAGGCTACATACATACACCATAAACTGAAAAATAGCGATATCAAAATTAACCATCAAACTGTAAAAATACGCAATTTCCTTCCCATAATAAAACAATAATTATAGGCTAGCGTAAGTTTTAATTAATCAAATAATTAACGTCATTTATCCATTTTAAAAGGAATTATAAATCATAGGTAAATCAAACTCGTTTTGATAAAGGTTGTATAAAGAGTTTACCTTTATATGACATTCGAAGGCGCGGCACATTCAGTTTAGTGCTGGACGCAAAAGACAGGACCACCGCCGCTAAAACCAGAACCGGCAAATCCATTCTGTGTGAAACGCTCAAAAGTGAGACCTTTTCCTTGGTGAACCTTTCTTTAATTTTTACTGATTATAGAAATTTTCCCGGATTTTCCCTTTATGAAAAGTGGAATCAACTCCAGACAAAACAGATGTTGAACATCCGCAGCTGGACTTGAGTGTGGGATGTCAGGTTTCAGTTTAAGCACAAGACGCGCGCGTGTGCGATATTTTCCCACACTATACAACTCCAGTCCAAGTGCGCAAGTTTCTCTCTCTCTCTCTCTCTCTCTCTCTCTCTCTCTCTCTCTCTCATACTCGCATGTCTCAGAGTCCGGTAGTCTTGTCTTGAGCACCCTCCCCGCCCTCTCAGAGCCTCGCGGATGAGACAGAACCAAACAGGTCGGCGCTCGAACAACTTCCACAGCTTGAGCTTAATAGTGAAATTGTGGATTTCCGTACGATAGACTATTAGTAATATAATAAGCCTATATAAATATAATATTATAAAAATCCGTTTTAGAGCACCTATTTACATTATCATTAGAATATTTACATTAGGCCTTTAAGACTTTTATACTAAGTGACTTACATAGTGCATTCAAGCAATAGATTTTATCAGTGTGATACCTGGGATTGAACAAACAACATTTAAACATGACTAAAAAATGTACTTGCTTATGTCGACTTAATATTAAAAAAAATATTCATTGTGCAGATTAAAATAAAATTTTATTATAAAAGTGTTTTTATAATCATTAATTCATTCTTTAAAAATGTATTCAGCAGAAAACAGAAATAAATGTTTATTTGCAGTTTTTATGTTGCGTTTATTTTTGTATTTTGATTAAAAAATATAAACACGTCTCTCTCTCTTGATCTGCCATTACTACTTGGCGCTATTGTAGCCTATTGTGGACTTTAATTAACTCAAGGGTTAGCCTATTGCGGTGCTTTGCGTTGGGGAGGAGGCACAAAATGTGTCTTTTGTAAAACTTGTTTCTCTGCCAGGGAGGTTTGAAGAGGTCCCGTTTATTCTGTGAGCGTTTAGACGCGGCGGGATCTTTTGATCATGAAAATCAATCGCCGAAAACCACAGACGTCATTGATGCATGACGTGAGCATGCCATTTACAGAGCACTTACTGTCATAGCAACGGGAAAGAGAGCGCGCGCGAGAGTATGCTGCTATCAGAACGTACAAAAAAGTACGTTTTGTGTTGTTGAAAGTTACGTATTAATACCACGTAGGCTGTTAACAGACCACGTTGGCATACTAGGGAGAGATTTCTGACACAGCACGAGTGTGTGCCAAGTGCAAACTGTCGGTCTGGAGTAGTAAGACCTCTATTAACAACGTTTAATATATTGTCAGGGACATTTTGTGTAGTTAAAGTCTGCAAAGAGTACTCAGTCATTTCATGTCCAAACACAGCAACTCACGTCCAAATATACAGAAGGATTCAGGCAATGATTTAGACTGACAGCCATTATGTTGGTGGGCTGGGAGAACAAATTTGAGATGGTGCGTCTCTGTGTGTGCACGTGTGTGTTTGAATGGCTTTAGCCCCTCCAAATTTTTCTTTGCCTTCTCTCTTTAGACCTCTGACATATAGCACATATTAGTGTGCCAAGTAAGCTAATGGCTAAATACATTCCTCATGCACATCAATTTCCTAATCACTATTTTTAATCTCAATGGTTCAGCTAACATTTTAGAAATAGTTTTACAGTATATTGTAAGAACTACATTAATTAAAGAAAATATGAATTAATATGCTTTTATTTTATATCAACATGATTTAGGTTACACTAATGAATGTAATTATTACACGTTAAGTAGAAATAATTACTTAAGGCAAGAACTGCATTACTGCTTTGATTAATTTTTACATGCTTTCATTAAAAATAAAATTGTTTACTTTTTGATACCCCAATGGTTTTGGCAAGATACACTTGGTAAAAATGCTTGGTAATTTTCAACCCAGCTTTGTGTCAAAAAGGGACAAACCCAGACGTTGGGATAAATCAACCCAGACATTTTTATACAGTATTTGATGCAACAAACCAAACAAGCATTTTGTGTTTAAATAACCGATTAGGTTAAATTAAAACCCAGTTGGTTGGGTTCTTCCCTTTTAGACCCAACTCTGGGTTAAAAATAAACCCAGCATTTTTAAGAGTGTAATTGAGGGCATCTGAAAAAAAAATCTAGTCACCATTTGTTACGCCCTTGTAGCTCTTTATCTTTTAATTTATCTGGAATTTGAACAGGTTTAGACCAGACAGAAAAGAAAAGATGGCTGTAACCGCAACACAAAATTACATTAAAAATATGCCTGAAACACCTGCTATACATGTGCAATTGTGAGGTAACCCCAAAACCCTACTGGGGCTTGACCTTTGATCCCTAGAAGAGGAAAAAGGTTATTTGAATTCAAAATTCTCGATTATACCATGACCTCTGATATGACGCTCATTTCCTTCTCATCTTTTGCTCTTTTTTTATTTGCTCTTTGAGAATATTCCCATGTATTTTCAGCGAAAACTGCCATCCCGCCCTTTCCCCCTCCAAGCTTTTCCTCTCAGGCCAAAAACAACTACGCTAGTGAGATGCACATATGCAAGCATAATACACAAACACACATTCAACGACCAGAGATTTTATACAATGTACTGGTGCATCTGTGATTGTACTGCTAAGAAAATGAGAAATAATGGTGATAAATGTGTTTACAGAAAATCTTCTACTTTAAATGTTGTCGACTGGAGATCTCAAGAGACCTATTCTGACTCAGGGTCCTTTGTGTGTGTTTCTAACATAAGAACTGATGACAGATAGATTATTGGGAGAAGGATTGGGTGTATTTATGGCTTATGGCCACTTATTACACACTGGTTTATACCAGCTACTCAAGAGTGAGCTTGACACAGCATTATTAATGAACTCTGCTTATATTTCTAAGTGCTTTTATGTTCAGCCTCTATGTGGAAAGTATTTCTGGAGCAGGCGTGTTTTAGATCAGTCTGAGTTCTTATCTTTCTTTGCTGTTTTCTGAGGTTAAGGATGTAATTTGACCACACAAAACTATGATAAGGTCTTTATATAAATATTATCTGAAATTATAATTGTAAGAGCTCTGATAACAAGCACATAGCAAGTACCGTCGGAGTTTGTGGTTAAGAAAGGGCGTGATGCTTTGCAGCGATTGGTCAAGCATGTGAGGGTCATGACCCTGACACTGATGATCACAGTGACATTGTCATTGACCGTGACTCATGACCTTTGACCTCCCGAGCATTCTGAATGCATTCATTTATTTACCCTTGAAAATCAAATGGTCATTAATCATACCTGTCGCAACAGTGTGTATGTGTGTGTTTATAAGTAATTTGTGTCTGAGCGGGCAGGTGTGTGTGTCTATTTCGGAGCAAAAATAAGGTTCGCATAAATATTTAAGTTTGTGAACATACACAAGTCCTGTGTTTAGGCTGTCAAAATGTGAATGTGTGTGTGGTTTGAGAAAGTGTTTCATGTATGTTTACTGTGATAACAGCTGTTTAGTAATTCATAGTGATTCATGTACAAGACATTTACTCACCGAACAGCTACCATGCTCACACACACAGTCACAGGTAAAAGTACACATATCTGCGTACAGCTCTGTAGTTTCCTTGACTTAGATAAAATAAATCAACTCAAAGCACAATTTAATAAAATATTGCATATTCATGTTCCTCACACGGAATAAAATGGCTTAGCAGTTCTGCTTAAACCTCATTCACACAGCACTTCGGTCCCAGAAAATGCCGTTAAGAGCTTCTGTGTGAATGCAAACACGTCCCGTAAATGTTTTGGGATCGCTCCCTTAAGGAGGACCTAGTAACATTGCTGTAAGATACCCGGAAAGCCCTCAATGTGAATGAGATGCGCGTGTCATGGCAACATGAAGTTATAGTTCACTTTTTTAAAATAAGGGGTTTACATGCAGATTAACATTCATTACCAGAAATGTCTGCAAACTGGACTGAAGCAGATAGCTCGTCACTCTCCATGCTGATGCGGAAATCATTCAGCAGCATAAAAGAATAGCACATCATCGCAACAAGATATAGTTCAGCTCTTCAAAACAGGGGTTTTAAAAGCACATTGACGGTACATTCACACGGGGCATAAGCGTTAACGCTTTTCATTCACTTTCAATGGGTGACGTCATGCATTGCAGAACTGAATTGTGGATCCGTCGGTGTCGCGTCCCTGCCGTTGCTCGCAGCAGAAGTTGAACATTTCTCAACTTTTCAAGTGGCAACGCGTGCGTCTTATCAACGCGTAAATCGCCTTATGCAAATAACCTAGACAGAGCCAGCCAATTACGTTTATGGAAGGAGAGAGAGAAATAATAGATAATAAGCAAACTTCAGACACTGCAGAGAAACGTACACACGGATTCTGGCAAATCATTGGCGGTGTGAATGAACCAAAAATCTATACATTTCCCATGTATTGTCAGTAATATCTGTGTGAAAAAGGTTCCTCTTGACCTCTATATCATAATTTTCCTATTTTTCCTTAATTTTGCAGCTTTATCAAAGCATCTCTATCTCTCTCAAACTTTCTCTTCTCTGATTACACTAAAACTATTAAAGGGGGCATATCATGAAAATCTGACATTTTCCATGTTTAAGTGCTATAATTGGGTCCCCAGTTATTCTGTCAACCTAGAAAATGTGAAAAAAAACAACCCAATAGCTTTTTGTAAACCATTCTATGCAAACATATAAAAATAGGTAATAGAAATTTGGCTCCCTTTGTGATGTCAGAAGAGGATAATACCACCCCCTTTATCTGCATTATCCAACCACGGCACTGCCATTTAGTGCAGAGATCAGCTTGTTTGCATTTAAAAGGACACACCCAAAATGGCACATTTTTGCTCACACCTACAGTGGCAATTATAACATGTTATAATAAATATGGTATTTTGAGCTTAAACTTCACTCTGGGCACACACAAGATTTATTTGATATCTTAAAAAAGTCTTGTGAAATGTCCCCCTTTACTCTCTGGAGATGGTGACATTCAGGGAGATAAAAGGATTAAAGGACAAGTTTGGTATTTTACACTTAAAGCCCTGTTTTCAGATTGTTTGATGAAGAAATAGAACGGTTTTGACTGAAATTTGGACATTGAGAATTTTCTGGTGCTTGTTGTATTACCCCCCACCTCTACAATGGCTGCATAGGTGCACTGGAACAATCCTTCCTAAAATGCATTAAACTTTAGTTTACAAAGACGTGAGACTCACCGAGTGGTCAGGGGTGTTCACTGATATGCTCACACAAAAATCGCTGCAAAAGATCCTTTCCAACAGGTTTTATTGTAGGTTTCGTCCAACTCCATTGACTTGTATTAGATGCGCTGTGAGGTACGTATTACTCCGCCGCCGGGAAACGGAAATGGAGTTGTTTGTATTCTTGCAATTGGCAAAGGTGGATTATCGCCACCAACTGGGCTGGAGTGTCTATCATTCAAGCTCTCAACAGAAGAATATACGGGTGTGAGGCGTTTGGAAAAATAGGTCCACAAGTTTACAACAAATGCTAAAACACCTGTTGGGAAAGAATATTTTGCGGCGATTTTTGTGTGAGCATGTCAGTGAGCGCCCCTGACCACTCGGTGAGTTTCACGTCTTTGTGGGCGAGAGTTTGGTGCGTTTTGGGAAGGATTGTTCCAGTGCACCTATGGACCCATTGTGGAGGTGGGGGGTGAGGCAGCGGGCACCCGGGGGTTCTCGGGCCAGCATCGTGTGTCCAGATTTCAGTCGGGGCCGTTCTATTTCATCATGAACAATCTGAAAACGGGGCTTTAAGTGTGAAGTACCGCACTTGTCCTTTAAAGCACCAAAACATACAAAACCCACCAAACTGTATGCATTTATGCATGTTAAAGCGTGTGACTGAACATTTGTGAGATCACAAAAGTCTTATTATTCATTCATATCATTCGTTTTACTGTACTCTCTTTCTCACCTTTGGATCAATGTTGACGTACCATAAAAGAAAAATAATATTTTTTATTCATGTTGATTTGTTGGTTTCCGTTCTGCCCGTTTCGATCTTCGTTAACACAGCAGTGTTTGTTCATCATGCGTGCCTGTATATGCTCAAGCCTCCAAACCTGTGAGAGACACTTTGAACTTTTTCCTCTTTTCATTCTGCATTTCTGTTTTTGGCTATAACCATCCACAGAACAGTGTCCAGAACCGCTGCACAGTTTGAACAGAAATTAGCACGACGAAAACATTTTTCCTTTCTTTCTCCCCACCCTGTTTAATCTCTCGCTCTTTCCTCACATCTCCTTTCCTGTCTCTGTTTCATCGTCTCAGTAGCTTTAAATCTTTCTCTGGTTTTATTTCACGGCTGTAATACGATTGATCTGGCTTCTGTGTTTTGGGTCTTTCATTTAAAAGCAATCTTTAACACAGATTAAGACAGCTAAAGTATGTGTAAATATATATATATTTTTCAGAATGAGCATTTCAGGTGTTAAGCGTGTGTGTTCAATTCATATACTAACTCCACCGACCAAAACCTCAGCACCATAACAGATAAATCACACTGATTTACAATGCTGCTAAAACCAACCGCAGATGTTCACAGAAAGCACGTGTTTGTGGGTGTGTTCAAGGAAATGCCATATAAAATTGTGATATATGTCTTAATATACAGATGTATTCAGCCCCACAGCTGAATGCAAGTTCAGTGCGGTATTGAGGGATTATGAGATTTTAACTGATGAACAGATTATGTGACGGACATCTGCATGTGTTCATGTGTGTCAATCTATACGAGGAAATGAAGGTGTGACACGGGCTTAAAACAATCTTGAAGGTTTTATAAGGCTCTGCTGTCCTGTCTGAACCCAATGAAGACCAGACCTTATCTAAAACCTGGTTTAATTTTATACAAATACCTTTCTCCCTACCTCCCTCTTTTTCAAAACACGGTGAATTACTTTAGATAAGTGTTTGACTCCCAAACCTCCTCTAAACGGGCCGTGCCTGCCCCCATTGAACCTTTAAACCTCCCCAAAAATCCACGAGACCCTTGATAATCATCCAAACCTTAGATGTGCCCCAGACACACGTGTTGCCAAACCCACACGCTTAAACTACAAACCAGCTTCTCTAATGAAATCCAAGTAATTTTCTTTTTTTCTTTTTCTATTTTATTCACTTGGATTATTGTCGATTGTCTTTGAGAGTAACACAATACAGAACGTGATTTGGCTGCAAAAACAAATAAAATTTAATGTTGTGTTATTCCTGATGATTGGTGCCTCCCTACAAATTATAGACTTGTTGCATTGTTAGTAGACACACATGCTACAAACATTGCTAATAAAATATATATCAGCACAGTTTTACTCATTTTAAACATAAGGAAACCATCCCATTCCCAAAATATACACACAGTCAGTCACTCCCTAACCTAGGTGCACAAGTCCACAATAAGTCTGCTTCCTGTCAGAATCTGGGTGCTTTAGCGTCTCAATGGAAATACCAGTGTGCTTTCTACAAAGCCTTCTGGACACACACACGTAGCTTCGGGCTAATTTCCCATTTCCATATGGCGCCTGGTCCTAATCCTTCAGTGTGACTTTAAGGCAACAGGTCCCATAGGCAAACACATACACACATATAGAGACATACGCACACAGTATACCGATACAAAGAGCTAATTTATATGTTGAACACACACTTGAACAGTTCAATTATTGGCGGATTTGTTTATAGATTATAACTGAAATGGTCTTTTGTGCCACCTGGACTTTTACTACCAATTACCACCACTTACCCTCTCAAACCAGCCACAGCAGGCAGTTTACAGCCAGACGCAAGCATGCTGTATTAGACATAACCATATGTACAGGAGTCTGTGGCTGCTATCCAAAAAACACAGGCCCCTCAAAATCAACAAATTAAGATGTTATTAATCATATTTACATTCAATAACATTTCTACAACCAGATACAAAGAAGTTACAGTACGGACAAAATGAACTACACACTTTTAATGTATGCACAAACACTTATTAAAGGCAAGAACAGACATTGGTTATACCTCCATCACACACAGCTTTACCATTATCTCAACATATGCAAGAAACCAGACTCCCCAGAGACGAGCAGATTAGCTAGAGCCAAAACCACAAATCCACACATACACAATATTTACACCCAACACAGACTTCTTGAGAACTCAACAACTATTCTTGCTTAAGTGAAACGTTCTGATTGGTCCGGTCGCTGGAGTGCAATCACCACCAGAATCCCAGAAATCCACAAAATCACAAACACATCGTACGGAGCCGCCACTAACAAGGGTCATGGGGTCAAAGGCTAAGACCACATAACCTTCTCAATGGGAATTGTGTTACCTGTGGACAAAGGCAGGAGTGAAAAATAGAAATAGCAGTGTGAAAACAAAGAGAACCTGTTCTATCAATGCATGATGTATTGAAGCAGATGGTTTCTACGTTTTTGAAGGCAGAACCCATGACAATTCTGCTTTGCTGCCAAGGCTAAACAAATAAATCCAATGTACTACGAACAAAAAAGTTTTCATGACCAATTTACTTAGATAATTTGACATTGTGAGCAACATTAGCAGAGTAAAAGGATGAAAATTCTGTCATCATTTACTTACCTTTTAGTCATTCCAAACCCATATGAACCTCACGCCACTATATGCGTAGGCTGTGCATAATCCTGCATAGCATGATGGAAACCTCTCCAAAAATGTAACAATGCGACCGTTTTACGTGGACTCTGATTGGCGTGATTAGTCCGCTAGAAACTTCCCATCAGGTCAAAAAATAAGCGTCGTATTTCCTTATACGCATTTCTGCTTGAGACGGTAAAAGCAAAGACGGGCCAAGTTGAGAAGTGATATTTAACTCAAGCTATAGGTTTTCCAAACCTTAGTTCAAATTCAAGGATCTTCCAAGGACTTTCCAATACCCTCAAATTCAAGGACTAAATGTGGGGACACATTTCAAGTGAGAGCAAGGTTACATCGTGTTACATTTAAGATACATTGTTACAGTTCCCTTTCCAGGGAACTAGCGCTGCGTCACTGCGGTGACACTTTGGGGATGCCTCCAAGGGTAAGTGCGTCTAATTGTGTATATCAAATTCAACCAATGTGAGGCTTAACGACAAAGACAGGGTGACGCGAGAGCTATCTGTAATTTTGCCAAAGACGGCGTTACAGGGACGCAGGAAGTATGACAAGAGAGACGCAGCGTCTCGTTCCCTTCTCAGGGAACAACAGTTACATACGTAACCAGAGACATTTTCATGTGTCAAACACAACTATGCAAAAAAGCATTTTGGTATGAATCAGCATTCGCATACAGAAGATATAAGCATTTAAAGCGAACAGTTTAGCACGGATTTCAAGGACCCGTGGGAACACTGTATAACAAAAGTCGCTGTCTATTTACCTCAATCTCTGCTGATGCTTCAACATCGTGCATGCTTCTTCTTTGCTTGATACTGTGCATACACCATGACATGCCCGGTGTGGACACTGCCAATAGTGATCTGCATGTGTAAGTGTAAATGAAACCTAGGGGCTCTATCATACTACCGGCGCAATGTCTTTTGCTAGTTTCAACCCTGCGCAATTATCATTTTCACGTTTAGCGCCACGTTGTTTAAATAGCAAATGAATTTGCGCCCACTTCTGCGCCCATGGGCGTTCTGGTCTGAAAACAAGCTGTGTTCAGGCGCATTGTTGGCGCATTGCTATTTTGAGGCAACTAAAATAGACTACGCCATTGACCAACAAAAACTTGGTCTAAAGTCTAAAGTCAATGGCGCAATATGTTTTTTTGTTATTTAATGACCGCGTTAGAAATATGCGCCTATAAATGGGACGACAACGCGGGTTTGCTTATCTCATACATGAATGCGCAGCAGCACAAAAACGCTTTTAAATATGAAAGATTAAAGGATTGAATGTAAAATATAATTTTTGAGTCTCTTGGACATAAATGAGGACTAATTATGAGATGTTAGAAGGCGGAAAGAGCTGCTTCACCTGCAGCCTGGTAAGTAAATAAATGCTTTGCTTTAAACAAATGCATCTATTTTTAAATGTTTTTATACCTTACGGATTTATTGTATATGATGACTCTGTGGATATGGTAAGATGAGAAACATTTTAAGTACTGCTTTTTTAAAATCCATGGCGCTGTTTTAGCGCTGAAACTCTTTGGCGCTCCGCACGTTTGTAAATTCTTTATCTCTTGTTTGTATTTTTAGAGTACAAACCTTTTCTTGCATATTTGCAAATTATTTTATGAAATTACAATGATTATGTAGGATATCAATACATTTACAGCAATTAAAAGCCTGCTATTTGTACTTCTATGACTGAAAGAAAACGTCTTTTAAAAGGTTTCATTCCAAAAATAAAATTTCAATAAAAATGAAAACTAATTTTTTTTTAAACATTATTCTTAAACTGGGGGTCTTCTTCCTCCGCTTAGTTTTTCAGTTTACAAAGTCTGTCTTCTAAATAGGGATTAGACAAAGTGCCAGCGCAACTGGCTTTTAAAGGGGATGAGAGATAAGACTATCATTGGTTGATTGCACGTTACACCCAAAACACACCCATTACTCATTAGGAAATATGAACAACCCTTTGCAACAGTGCGCTCGGCGCACAAACCATTTTTCCCGTCATTAAATTAGCAAAAGTGGCATCGGACACGCCCATTTAGACCGTGCGCTTTAGACAATGTGCTTAGATCGTTAAAATAGGGCCCTTAATGTGAAATGAAAGTAACAAAGTGATTTTCTCAAAGCCCTGACTACATTTGCATCTCAAGCTATGACAGAATGGTTAGCGCGCAACCCTTGACAGAGCTTCCAAATATAACGTAATTTTGGCATTGTTCCCTATGGTTAGGTCCGTAAAGCAACCAAAGTAAATTACTGAAGGGCAATTTTTTTCTAATAACATGTTTTTTGTTTTATGTCTAACAGTAATGATAAATCTACAGGTTATTTTGTGCTGTAACACAGCAGTGTTGGGGAGTAACGCATTACAAGTAACTTGCGTTACATAATAATATTACTTTTCTGACGAGTAAAGTAACGCATTACTTCATAAATGTACACATTCATATTTGAGTTACTCTTAATAAAAAAGTGGGAACAGTTTTAAGTCGGAAACGGAGATGGCAGGCCAGAGCTTGAGATTTTTGCGACTGAAATTTGCAGTTTCTGAATGCACAACTTCTCTGTCATAAAAAAACACATGTAAAGCCTGAAAGAGATCAAGCCAAGTAAAAAAAGTTATGCAAAAGTAACTTAAAAGTAACATAAGCATTACTTTCCAAGAAGTAACTAAGTAATGCAATTAGTTACTTTTTTGAAGAGTAACTTAATATTTCCCAAACACTGGAAACACATCCAAGTGTGCAGTGTCACAGTTTTTTCCAACATAAAAGTAAATCGGGTTTAAATGTCAGAAGTTTCTGTTAGAAAGAAAGTAACACAACTCTTTTTGAAAAATTGTTTTTGCCCCTGCTCTCCCCTACATAGCACATGTGGTATCTTAAACACACAAAATCTGGCATTTCTGGCTATTGATCAACACTGGCAATCAAAACAATCTTTTACATGGCGATGGCCCTCAAATCACTAATCTATCTGGCCATGATCCAGCAAGATTCCAGCAATCATCTGGCAACCAACCAATTAGCATCAGGAGGCTGGTGTAGCATCACTGGCATTCACCTTGCAAGCAGTGACCTTTCACTTTGCAAATATGCAGAGCTGAAATATTTCCACATGCAGCAATTCCCAAACTCCTATTGAGTGAAATGAGAACAAAAGAGAGACAGATACGCACACAAACTGTATTAATTCCCAAGCCTGTGTTCTTTGACTTTAACTCATGAAACTCATTTCTTATTCATTCTGATGTGTGGATATTTATTCTAATCATAGACACACACACACACACACACACACACACACACACACACACACACACACACACACACACACACACACAATAGTCCCTCAACATGAGGCTCTGGGCCCCTGTCTTTCATCTGTTCAAACAGCTCACCCCTTTGTGAAGACAAATCTGTCTGTCGAATTTAAAGCCTCTGACAAAGTCACACAAATGCCGAACCATCATTCACCTGGCCCTTAACTGCAAGACTTCCCTTGAGTCCAACACAAGCCTGATTTAATGGTAGAGTTATGAGGTAAGTTCAAGTTAAAATCCATATAAACATATGCAAAACAAAGTCTTAACTACACAGTAGAGGAATAAAAATTACGCATAGTTTAATGTCTCTCCTGAGCTGTCTGATCTCTCCATTATTTTTAAGTTAGATTTTATTCATATTTGTTAAGGTATTTTACAGATTATTCACTGCAGACTAAAGATTAGCTTTGTCAAAAAGGATTTTATTTTATCCGGTTTAATAAATCTTCACTTGATCTTGTTATTTTCATTAGTAGAGAAAATAACATCAATCATTGGGAACGTTTGTACATACATATGTGTGTTTATTAAGATTAAGAGTATTTATTGCCTTATTATTAATCAACCTTTTTGCTGACTGTGGTTAAAAAGGAGAGAGAGAGAGAGAGAGAGAGAGAGAGAGAGAGAGAGAGAGAGAGAGAGAGAATCCCACTACATATGCAGTTAAAGAAACGGGTGAATAAATCCTGTCATCGTTTAATCTCATGCTGTATTTCTTTTTCAGTACATGAGTATCATAATAAAAAGTAGTGGATATGATTTATGCCCTGTAAGTCTTCTTAGGTCATATGAATGCTTTGAAGTGTTCTACTTTTTAACCAGTGCTTAAAGATAACACTCACCAAGCGCCAAATGTAAAAATCGGTACTGGCGAGTATACGAAATGGTGTCAATCGGCAGTTGTCTGGTTAGATTTTAAGATATTTTTTAGATTTTAAATTCTACACACAGCGCTAACAGGTGATGCTTTTACAGCACTTATTAATCTTTATTAATGTTAGTTGATCATTGTCTGTTTATGGCCTTCCTTCTGCGTGATTCCCAGCCGATGTCTGCCCAGCGACCACCGACCGCTTCCCGTTTAATCGACTAAATATAGTATATATAGTGTGTATATATAAATGTTTTAATTTCCATAACATTTTTAAATATAGTATTTATTATATAGTATATCCTCTATAGAATCAGCTTTGTCTCGTTTCCTCTCAATGGGTTTTTTTCTCCATAGGACTTCTCCCCCGCCATAAATTAGTTTTTTTCTCCTAGGAGTTTTTCAACCCGTATAGGGAGTGAGCTGACATTGGCTTAACTTAGAACTTTCTTTTATATAATACATTATTACTACGCTCACTAGTACAGGTTTAGCCGCTGTACTATGCTACTTTTGTTGTTCCCTGATTTTCTATGTTTTTTTTCTGCTTTTATTAATGTAAAGCTGCTTTGAAACAAACAAACAAACACTTGTGAAAAGTGCTATAGATAAATAAATTGAATACAAAAATTAATTAATCAAGTTTGTGGGCATCAACTAATGTTTGAAGTTGAATATGTTTAGGTTAATGTTAAAGTGGCAATGGCATGAAAATCTGACTTTTTCCACGTTTTAGTGCTATGATTGGGTCCCTAGTGCTTCTATCAACCTAGAAAATGTGAAAAAGATCAACCCAGTAACTTAGTTTTGGTAAACCATTCTCTACAAGCACATGAAAAAATAGGTTGTGAAATTTGCCTCTCCTTATGATGTCATAAGGAGCTCTTATTATAATATTACCACCCCTTAAATCTGCACAATCTAACCACAGCACTACCATTTAGTGCAGAGAAAAGCACATTTGAGTTTTAATTGCAACAAACCACCATCATTGTGATCAGTGTTTGAATTTCATCAGCTCATTTGCATTTTAAAGGACACACCCAAAACGGCACATTTTTGCACGCACCTACAAAGTGGCAATTTTAACATGCTATAATAAATTATTTATATGGCATTTTGAACTAAAACTTCACATATGTGCTCTGGGGACACCAAAGATTTATTTGACCTCTTAAAAAAGTCTTGTGCCATGGCCCCTTTAATTAACATGTACTAAGATGAATAAATCCTGTAGAAGTATTATTTATTGTCAGTTCAGGTTAATGTAGCTAACTAATGTTAATGTAGTGTAACTTAAATATGTTTAATGCAGATGTAGTTTGAAAAAAATTACTTTTTCCTACATACAATTTCATGGCCAGAAAAAAAATGATCATGGCTGGTACCATTTTTTCAAGTCAGTGTTTGTAAGTGCATAGTGACCAGCACATTAAAAACTGCTTATTTTGTGTTTTACATAGATCTGGAAAGACATGATGAGAAAATAATGACAGAAATGTGTGTGTGTGTGCGTGTGTGTGTGTGTGTGTGTGTGTACCTGGTAATTATCACGTTGTGGGGACCAATTGTCCCCACAAAGATAGGAATACCAGTGTTTTTGTGACCTTGTGGGGACATTTGGACGTCCCCATGAGGAAACAAGCTTATAAATCAAACAGAATGATGTTTCTTGAAAATGTGAAGTAGTAGAAAGTTTTCTGTGATGGTTGGGGTTAGGGAATGGGGTAGGTAAGGGGAATAGAATATACAGTTTGTACAATATAAAATCTATGGAATGTCCCCACAAAACATGGAAACCAGAATATGTGTGTGTGTGCGTGCGTGCACATGCGTGTGTGTGTGTGTGTGTGTGTGTTGAATTAGTTTATATGATGGATGACTGGGGCAGACACAAACCATCACCCCCTCAGTGTAGGGAGTGCAAATGTGTGTGGCTCCTCATTCATTCCACAAAAAACAAGATTTAGAAAAAGACGTGGGAATATTCAAACAAACCTCACACACACAATGCACACACCACAGGTATGTCTAATGTTCTGGAACTAATTTTCTACTGTTGCAAAAAGAGGTAATCTACTGAGCGTGGTCTGTTTCCACATCCATAATCAACGCAAATCAACACCACCATTGGAGCCTCATTCACAGACAAAACTGGGTGTATGAAAGAGAGTATACCTTTGGGGGAGATATTTACAACTCTTACAGCTTAAACTGTCCTAATCTGGCACCAACCTGTTTTCTTGTTTTTTTGCAATTGTCAATCATCATTTTAATTCTAGCAATATATGAGGAGCTCAGATGCAAAAGCCGCTAAACTCAAAACTGAGATAATGATCTTAATTGAATGCTCTCGCGTGTATTACACATTCATCAAATACTTCAGCTTCAAATCCACTTAATCCCTTAAATCCACTTAATCCCGGCCTCAGGCCATTCAGAAATACCAGTTTGTTGGCAAAGTCTACTCCAAAATGTTAGATGACGGTTCTCAGCTCTTCATATAAAATTTTAGTTTTCGTATCAATACTATTTTAAGCCAAATGCTTTAAATTGACTGCCCAAATCAACATGTAAGTAATAGCAGGTCACATGTGACAGGCAGTACATCACCTCCTTCCTCTTTCAGACTATCGACTGTACAGAACTCAAGCTATTATCAATTTCCTGACCACGTAAACTCGTATTGTTCAACAGAAGAGTGACACACCCTTGTGGGAAACTCACACACATTAACAGAGTGACTGACAGAGCAAGGAACGTTTCGGGATTTGCCCACTTAAAACAGATGAATAGTCATCCAAGTAGCAAATAGAGGAAATCCAAAGTTTTATAAGCGTCACATTAAAAGACAAACTCCCTCAGAGAAGGAAACTAGGGCAAACTGAGGGAAAGAAAGAAAGACAATACAAAAGTATATCATGCCAATAAAGCAATAAGAATAGAATTACACTGAAAGAGAGAAAGCACTCAGGATTCATACATTATTCATATAAATATGTAAATAAAGCAAATCTATGTTCAAATCTGATAGTTGCTGTGTGGGTTTGTATTGTAATAAATGATATCTGAGCATTGTCCTGGATGTTTCATGAATGTTGCTGGAGGGTTTGGCAAGCAGATGTGGGTGTGGGTTTATATGACCACACAGTAGGAGAGAAAGAGAAAGTAGATATTGGAAGATGCAGAATGGTCTGCGTGCGTGTTTGCTTTGCGGTTACATTTCTGTTTTTGTACAAGGTCAAGTTCTGAGACTATGCACACGCACATGCATGCACAGTTTCTGACCGGATCCCTGCAGGAGCCTGCTGCGTGTGCTTAAGCATCTCTTTGTTTCACAGACACACACGAACCCTCTTATATCTCTATGGAGATAACTGGAGTGTCACTCATTTTAAAGTTGCCTTACATAGAGATATACAGTGTGGTGGTACTATAGTACCACAATAATAGCATTTGATGGTAATAAAATGGTACATATAGTCCATGTTACTGAAATCTATGTAAAAGTTCTATGCTATTACCACGGTAAATGTGAATAAATCTATGGTTGTACCATGATACATTTGGTATTTTTTGTAAGTGAAGGAAGCTATTTATATAAGAGAAGGTGAAGGGAAAAGATTACTAAAAATGGAGGGATGAGGAAAAGAAGGATGGAATGTAATTAAACAAATCTTGATGACGAATGAGTACTGCCATTCACTCAACACTCCCTTCACTGAACATACAAACACAGCCATCATAACACACACATACACAACTATCCTCACACATACTCCCTATAGCAATCAAACCTTAAAGAACGCATTACACACATTCTTACACACATAACCTTGCATGTATTAAGCATGCTTCTGTAAAAACCTCACTGTCTATAAAAATGATGTACTGTGACATGCATAATCGAGTAATCCTTATAAATCTGTCTCTTTTGTCTGTGAAGAGCATCTCGTCTTAATTTGGCTTTGACCATCTGCTCTCCTGCTTCTTTTTTATGGTTTTCTCGCTAAATTTGATCCAGAAGTCTCTAATTAAACCAGGTCTGGCATTAGAGTTCTGGATTATTTCACTTTTACAAAGAAACCTTGACATGGGAACTACCGTTAACGTGTAAATCCCATTATTCATGTACTTTAATCTGATTGGTGTACCAAAACTGGTCAAATCTCAGCTGTGCTGATATTTAGTAGGGGAGAGCGGGGCACATCCAAGTGCTTTTTGGTTTTGGCTCAATTATTAATTAAAAATATTTGAGTTCGAGTCAATTATATTTTTACACAAGCAACAAACACATCTCTGCTACAAATGACCATTTGAAGTTTGTTTCTAGTGCTTACCATTCTTGGACAATTACACCAAACGTGACAGAAGTGCAAACGTTACAACTTACCCCATAGGTGGGATTAATTGTAACAGGCAGGGGGTTAGTTGTAACACTTGCTAAAACTTGTATTTCAATACTATTTTGTCTATATACTTGAAGTGGATACTGTTTATATATATGTCTATAATAGACAGGCATCCACACTGTATTCATTCATTCAGCCCTTTTCTAACAATAGTTTAATTATAAATGGATACAAATGTCTAAATATGTGAGAAAAAGCAGCACAATTATGACAAAACATTTTTAATATGTGACCCAGTCTGTTAAAACCATACCAAAGTTTCAAATTCTGAGATAATGAGCATCAAAGTCTGACTTTAGCCATTAATTTCATTATGATTTCAATCTTTGACGTGACCTTATTCAATCAATATTAAAGATATGAACAAAAATAAATTTGGCACATTTATTTTGTTGGCAGCTAGCAATCATTAGTGTGTAGCCTTTTATAAACAACGCAAGAATTACGCTAACGTTAGCGGTTTTCATATCGTAAGTGGTGAGGGGTTAGTTGTAACACAGTGTTACAATTAACCCCGCTGGGTAGGGATGGGCATAATTAATCGACGATCGATAATTGATTGTTAAGAATTTCGTCGATTTCGTAATTTGTTATCAATTAATCAAATGCATTTTTTAAATTTTACTCCTGTTTCACAAATACTCCGTATGCAGTGCGTTTGCGTATGTGTGCGGCGAATTCCTCAAGCACTCGTTGCAGTGCGCTGCTGACCGCTTATTCTGCATATGAAACGTTCATGTGATTGACACTTTCTGTGAACACTTTTCCGCATAAAAAAATAGAACAAAGCATCATTTTTTTTTACAAAACAATATATTTTAGATATTATTTGACAGACTAGTAAGTGTGTATTAAGGATGTTTAAAATCTCTAGCCTGGTGGTCAGGATCTGAATGGATCAAATCAGCAGTTTTGCAATGGTTTATTTATCTCCACATATATCATAAATAAAAATAAGCAGAGTAACTTTGCAAGTCTACCTTTCCACATTATATATTTCCTACGTATATGATTTCCAAATAATAAACGAGAGCATTCAACGACAAAAAGCATCTCATATGGAAATAAATCCTCACAATATTTTTATTTCTCAAAACTTTATGACAAAAATAAGCAACTGTATTCCTACAGTTATTCAAAGATGCACACATTATTCCGCATATAATTTGAATATTATCAAACGTATTCATATAACGGCACGTTTCATATGGCAAATAAATATCCTCACATAAACATAACAGCATAATGAAATTAATAAACAGACAATGAAACAGGATTGAAATATAAATTGTATTATTATTACAGGAAAAAAGCAATATTGCTAAAATAATATTTGAGGTAAATGCGTCAAAAACGCTGTTAGCCGCACAATAAGTCTAAATGAGCATTAAAAGTAAAAAAAAGCATTATTAGGCCATGTCTCAAAACTTTATATGACAAAAATATATTTAAAATTACAGTTATTTAAAGATGCACACACATTATTCCATATTACTCCCGTTTATGAGCACGTTTGTCTCTGGCCTCGCTCTGTTATGTAATAGATTGACAGGTGCGCATCTCCGTCTTTCAAACATATATAATTTTGTAATTACTACCTTAGGAAAATTAGCCATGATTTTATCATTGTGAAAATGTTTTTTTTTTTTTGCAGATTAAAAACGATTTGTATTTCCGCAATTTTACTACAAATACCATGGTTATGGTATATTGTGGAGTTGGAGACCATAGTAAATGTATACTGTTGTTTTACAACAAATAAAAACTAAAAGACTATGTTAGTATAATTATACAATGGTAAATGGGGCTCACAAAACGCACGCTGTTTCACACATACTCTGTATGCGGAATAAGCCAAGTTAGCGCTGAGGTACCTGTGCATCCCGGTCAGTCTCCTCGGAGCGGCTGTTTTCGGCGGCGGCTGGACTGACGGTCACCATGGGTTGCGGTCGCGTCTGACCCCAAAACATGCTTCTATTCCTCAAAAAAAAATCAGTAGACTGGTGCAGAAGTTTTATGCGAGTTACTAAAGTTAGTTATTTTTCACGAGGCTTTAAGTAGCCTAATTTGTTATAGCCTGGAAGGCTAATATCTTGCACTTTCTTCTGCCTTGAATAATTTTGAGTTACATTTTGACAAAACCTTTCAGATCTAAGTATTATTTTTTTTGTTTAATTTACTGTTAAACATGAATCTGTTTTTTATTTTGGAACTAATAATGAGGTCTCTATTTTAGAACGCTGGCTCGCAGCTGCAGGTTTCGCTGCTTTAGAGCACTGCACATGCACGCACCGCACATGCAGGCACCCAACCGCACGCACATATATGTTTGAAACATAGTTTAACTGTCTGCCACAAGTTGATCTTGTAATAAAGGTCTCATCAAGGAAAAACACGCTGTATATTTGTATTCATTGCATTTTTTAAGTATAAAGTTAAATAACAAATTTTATTATAAATATATTAATGATTAATCGATAGTCGATCGTTAATTCTCCCGACGATCGACAAAGAAAACTTAATCGAATGCCCATCCCTACCGCTGGGTCAAAATATTTTTAAGCCCACCAAAAAAGTTGCTAAGAGCTGCAGACATATTTCAAAATGGTGCTATGTTTTAGTCAACAAAACACTGATTAATATGACATAGCATTGGATTTGGTTTCTTACACACCCAACTTAGAAACCGGAAAAAAAAACATATGATGAAAAAATTTACTTACATGCCACCAAAACACTCGTTCATCAATAACTCTCTGGAAAAACATTATACATTTCTAATCATTTGCGGGAGATCGTCTTTTGGCAGCGTGAAAAAAATACAAAAAAATAATAATCGCTCAACCCTGTGCAACAATGTAACCATAGTGTTACAACTAATCCCGCATTTTTGCCCGCGCACCCCTACAGGAGCACTCTTGGTAATTGCATACATAGTGCAAAAAATGTGACTGTGAAAACGCAACTAATTTTTTTTTACTGTTTTCTATACAAAATCACCTTACATAATGTAAAAAAACCTGTGAAAATAAAAGATTGATATCTTTAATATTGACTAAGGTCATGTCACAGATTGAAATTAAAGTAAAATCAAGACTGAAATCAATCTCGGATGCTCCTTATCTCTCATATCTTAATATTGAGACTAGGATTTCACAGACAGGGTCACAAATCCATGTCTAATTTCATAATATAGTATTTAAAGTCTAAGAAATCAATCAACAATCACCCTTGCACACTTGTTAATAATAGGTGTGTCGGAAAAAACAACAAAAAGATCCCCCACACTATGGCTGTGTCCCAATTCAAAGGCTGCGACCTTCTAAGGACGTATTTTAAGACCGATTGCGTCACAGCAGCGCGACTTGAGGCTGGTAAGGACGTCCCAATTCAAAGGATGCTTAGAATGAAGCCTCAAAATGCGTCCTCATTTCTCTGCGATGTTAAGGATAGAACGAATGGATCCTTAACAGCCGAGGATATCCCAAGATTCATTGCGCGCCTGCAACGGCTGCATATAACGGCTGTATATTCTAAAATAAACAATTAAAACCTTCATTAAATAAAAGTGTGTATATATCAAAAAAAAGTTTGTCACTGTTTTAGTATTATAAGTTATGTTTTGTGTTAATATTATTAATTTTATGATGCATATATTTCTAAGGTTGATTAATTTAATATACTGTTGAATAGTTTAATCTACATCAACGTGTCATATTTTCTAAACTAAATTAATATTTTTCTGATTTCATATTTATTTTAATAAGTCAGAAACGTTTTCGCTATGTCCTGCTGACAGGCGCGTGCAGCAGGTGACGCCAATTATGGGTCGTCCGAAGGTTAGACCGTCTCATTTCAGTTCTCTTCGCGAACTTCTAAAGCTGCCACCTTGAAAGACCGAGTGCTCATCTTTAAGGTCCCATGCTTATAAGGTCGCAGCCCTTGAATTGGGACACAGCTTATCAGTCTTGCAAAAGTCATAAAAATGATTTTTTTTGTGGTGCTCCTTAAAAGACAAAAAACCATCCATGACATATGCATTCACTATCAGAATTAAATGGTCAAGAAAACTGTCTCTAGCTGTCACTGGGGCTTGGCACCTAAAGAGGCGGTTTCCCGGACAGGTATTAAACTAGTCCTTGACTAAAATAAAAGAACTTTCCAAACTGAAAACAACTTGCACTGACATCTTAAAATACATCAGTGCCCTTTGTCTCAAAATGCACACAAGTAATGTTTTTAGTAAGGCATGTTTGTTAAAACTAGTTATATTTCCTAATTAAACTAGGCCTAGCTTAAGATAATCCCTATCTGAGAAACCACCACAAAGAGTTCATATTAGTATGTCAGAAGTAAATATTGGTGCATATTAGAACAGAATGCATACATATCTATAGCCTCTGGTACATATCAGGACCTTTTTAAAGGATACTGCAACAGTGACAGCTTGGGACCGTTTTACGGACAGTGTTTAATTAACAAATGCAAAAATATTAACATTGTGGACTACACATTTAATTGCATTTGATTTGACAAAAATCTAAATGTACCTCCAGAGCAGATGTAGTTTGGCCTACTGCTAACTACCAATACATCATGTGATTTAAACTTGGGCAGCTGTGGGGATTTCCGTCAGCATCACTCTGTCCAAACCCATCAAAATCAGATCGGATCAGTACAAGGATACACAATGTAAGTTATGAACGACTCCACTCAACATTTACAATCTCTTCATATATACACCCCCACCTGCATCCATTCACCCCCTCAATCTGAAGAGAGATGAGTGTGAAATGGATCAGACATTTCCTGTAGCCCACAGTGTGTATGTGTCCTATTTCATTTCCATCTGGTAACCTCTTGCTCACACACACCCTTCTGATTATAATCAAACCCTTTAGCCTCAAACACACACATAGACGAGTATGTGTACGCACATACGTTTGTGTGACTAAACATAGACCCATGCGGAAAAAACATCAACACTTCCGTGCAGACACCAACATGGAAAAATGGATTTAGCATCCTTGTAAACAGGAACCCTTCGCTGAACTGTCCACATCTAAACCAACAGAACTAAAGGGGTAACATTTGGTCATCATCTGTTTTGTCAAGACAATCTTATAGATCTGTGTGATAACACGTAAAGGTCACCGTAACACTAACGGGGATGTAGCACTATGATTATGTGAACATCTCAAATGTTTTATGTGAGAACAGCTCGAGGGTATATCATTTAGGTAGAAAGCAGGTAAAGTGAAGTCTCTGAGGTGTTAAAGGTCTGGCCTCTCTCAGGACCTTCCAAAAACTCTCACAGGCCTGTCAGAAGCCCGGAGCTGGAGTGTAGTAGATGCCCCAGGGAGAGGGTCTGACCCTGGACTGCCCTTGGGGCCTGAGCAAGGGGGGTTAGCAGGGTGCTTTTGTGTCTCTGTACCTATAGCCATCATCTACTACGTGCCCTTAGCACCTTTTCCTTTATGGTTCCTAAATACTTCCTTTATTGCCTGGATTCTATTCCATATATCCCAGTCCTTTCACTTTTGCTCAATCCTATATTCATCAGACTATACCTACTTTACTTAATATTCATTCGCGTGTAAGATATCCATTATTAATTCATCCCTTTAATAACAAAAATGTATCATGATTAGGTTCAGACGTAGTACTACGATAAACACTACCATGGTTTATATCAAACTATCACAGCTTGATCTGACACCATTGTTAGGCCATATGAGTACTTTTTTGTAAGGCGGCCATTTTAATTGTCTGCATACGTTTTGTCCCTCTGTGATCTCCCATATGCACACATCAAAGAAGATTCACAACAAAGCAATGAAGCAATACAATTATTGTGCCAGATAGACAGAGAAAATCAAATCAGACAAATAAAAAACAGTTTTGGAAAATAGACAACTCATTGTTTCCTTTGAATAAATCAGCGGCACAAAATGATACTGCATGTGTTGAGTTTAGATGTAAGTACAGATGAGTACCAGTATCATATTTACTCATAATCAAAGCACTGAGCACCTAACAGAGCTCTCACACACAATCAAATCCAGACTGCCCTCACGAGTGTATGTGCCGAACAAAAGCCGACAGTTATGATTATTGGTCATTTAAGACCTTCATTATATCGTAACAGTATGCTGAATGCATGATTGCACGTGTATACTGAGAAAAAAGAAATGGGGTTAAGTTAGTAATTTCTCTGTTTCCTTAAAAACTGATGTGGCGTGAAATGTCTGCCAACACCTGCAAACACATACTGATGCAATTTCAGGCACCATATTTCACAACCTTATATCAAATTATGGCACAATAACACATACTCACATAACTCCACTGTAATCCAATCTACACCCCACATACTCTTGGCAGTTTATTCCTCAGAGTTTCAAAACTCAAGAGCAAAACAGTCCCACAAATGTTTTATCCAATTTAAGGCTCACTGTAAAAAAATCTTTTTGCACTAACATTTTTAAGTTTAATCAACTTAGATTTATAAGTCATTAACTGTATTGACTAGTGATGAGTTGCTTTAACTCAAAAAATTAAGTTGACATAACCAAAACAAATTCAACTTGATAAGTTACAGCAGCTCGTCACTTGTCAAGTAGTTTAAATAATTTGTAAATTACACTTCAAAAAAGTTTTCAAATAGCAAATGATTTAGCCTAATTTTAAGGCAGCATTGCATAAATATTTTGTAGAGAAAGCAATCCCAGAATGTGTTATCAAGTAATTTTTTAATTTAAAAATTGTAAAAACAAAAAGCTGGTATTTTTGTCAAATCAACTTGTATTTTTGTGGTGCTTTAAAGGTTCAGTGTGTAAGTTTTAGCGGTATCTAGCAGTGAGATTGTGAATTGCAACCAACGGCTCAGTCTACCGTTCACCAGAACGCATAAAGAAGCTACGGTAGCCGCCAAGGGACTAACATGTTGTTGTCTAAGACAAAATAAAAATGCGCTCTGAGAGCAGTTTGTCTGTTTAGTGCTACTGTAGAAACATGGCGGCACAAAATGGCGACTTCCATATGAGGGGACCCGTGGTGTATGTAGATAAAAACAGCTCATTCTAAGGTAATAAACACATAAAAGTTCATTATGTGAAGGCTTTATACACGACTGATAATATAGTTATGTATATTATATTGCATTTCTGTCGAGAGATCCTTTTAAAAATTACATACTGCACCTTTAACTAAAAATGTAAGTTAAACAATTTCAACTTGTTTTTATAAGTTATGTCAACTTTGTTTTTATAAGTTATGTCAACTTATCACAGGTCAAAACTTAAAATAGTAGGTTGAATTGACTTGCAAAACCAAGTTGTGTTAACTTTATGCTGCATTTTTTACAGTGTACATTTTCCACTTAAAGTGAAAGTTGACAAAAGTTGACAAAACTTTTTTTTTTTAAGTGATACCAGTTGAAATATTATTAAGTAGCTTCAACTTTCACTTTTTACAGTGTACACCAAGTTCTGTGAAAATAATAAATACAAAATAGCAAATGAGGCGAGATAAATGTTAAGTATAATTAATTTTATTTTGGACTGAAAAAAGCCAAATATTTGTGTACTACAGTCCTAAAAATAATAGGTTATTTTCAATCAACTGTTGGGTTAAAAAGAAACAAACTCAGCTGGTTGGGCTGTACTATAACCTATGCTGGGGGGTTTTCAACCTAAAATGCCAGCTTGATCTCACAAGAATTCATACATATTTTACGAATAAGTTAATTTGTATAAATTTGTATGAAGTTAATCATATAAAATCATACGATTATCATAAAAAACAATCACAAACCTCGCCCCCAACCCCAACATAACAGGGCAAAAGCAAATCATACAAAAATTTATGAATGAGGTCGTACGAATTAATACAAATTAGCCACCTCATAAATAATGGATGAACTGCCATAATATATTGCATATTACCCATTGTTGTTGGGTCAGATATAAACATTTTCTGGTTTCATTTAACCCAACAGTTGTTTTTTCTTTTTTGACAATGGTTTAAAAAAACAAGCAATATTTTAAAGAGCACCTATTTCATTGCTAAAAAAACAACTTTATTTTGTGTATTTGGTATAATACAATGTATTCACGTGGTTTATGGTTAAAAAAAACATTATTTTCCATACACTGTACATTTTTGTAGCTCCAGATTTCACTCTCTTCCCGAAACGCATCAATTTGATACAAAACTTATCGATCTGAAAAGAGTGTCCCTGATTGGCCAGCTAAACTGTACGTTGTCATTGGCCTGAATACCTCTGACGTCAGCTGGAAATGTGACGCTCCTTACCATGTTTAAAAGATTTGGTTGCTAACAGGAGTTAACAAACAGGCTGTGTGTCTGAAGCGGGAGGAATTATGATAATGACGGTCATCGTTTACGTCACCAATCCCAGGAAGTAAACTGTTGTCTACAATCCGTGTGTTTGTGGAGTCCAAGAAAAGAGATTTACATTGGAGACATTAACTCATGCCATCGTTTACTTTGGGGTTTGTACCTTTTGCATATTGTTAAAATGTAACACACACTTACACAACAAAGGAATTGTAAATTTTTGAATCGGACCATAGGGGCTCTTTAAAATATTTAAAAGAATATAATGAGTTTAACAGCATATTATTATAGCATCTAAATCCAATTAAATAAATTTCAGGTCTAGTTTCCCATACAGAGAATTAACGTAATGTAAGTATTGTTGTTGCCTTTGTAGCGTGATCCATATTAATCACTTACGAGGTTTCATGACCAGTTGAGATGCTGCTTATAAAGTCGACTGGGTTTTGGAACAGATCTTTTTAATTGCTGGTGCCTTGTGGCAAGTGTAGATTTATGTTGGCTTGGCAGTGTGCTTTCACCAGAAGTCAATCAGTCTTAAACACATGGGCACATGCACTTGAAAGACCTGGATTTCAGCTCATTTAATCCTCATGTTGAGGAAAAGAGAGATGGTGCTGAGAGAGTGACAGTGTGTGTGCAGATAGGCCGCAGAGAGACAGATGTCAAATGAAATGAGTTAAATAAAACGTTTCTTCCCCTAGTAATTATTACTCATCCGGTGTGCTGGGGACCTGCTGCGCTTCAACCGTGAATTATGGCGAATGCATGTGTGCAAGTGTTGTAATTCAGTCTGGCATGAGTTTATCTCTGTGGTTTCCTTGCATGGGGTAACAAGCAGGTTTATTCACAGGGTAGATTGCGCACCATTAATCTGACCCCTGCAATCTAACCCAGGATAATTATTGGGGTCGAGGGTGATTCTAATAGCGCAGTCATTGTCATTGTGATTGGAGGACTGATGTTATCATGACATCACACAAAGTGCATTCTGGGAGAGGCACCTGCAATGACAGCACACAGCATTCCGCAGCCATCCTGTCTCCGATCTCACTCTTACACATCACTCACTCGACTTTAACCAGTCTGAGAAATGAATGGAGTTGCATATATACACATGAGAGAGCATTCCATCATAATGCATCCCCGTAGCACTCCGTCTCTCTCACAAACATATGCAGACAGCTTTCTGCACATTATAAATCCCTCTCTTATTCATTATTTTTAATTTCTTTTGAAGAGCATTTTTATTGTATTCTGCAGGGCATTAGTCACAGTATATGCAAAGTATGTGACTGCATTGAAAAACTGGGAATGTTTTTCATTTAAAATTGGAACAAAGTTTTGGGATTTTGGGGAAAAGTTGAAACAAAGTAGCAGACAACATTTGTGCATAATATAATTTTAATAATATAATTTTAATGTACGACTTGTAATACAAACTAAATAAAATGTTCCCCAATAGAACCATTGGGTGAGGCATGCGGTTAAAAAAAGAGGGATCAATTAAACGCAATTCAGAGGCAGGGCAAGTTGTTACATTTTGACCAAAAATTACAATAACAAATATTTAAAAAGCATTATTTTATGGAAAAATATGCACCAATAAAGAGTTCACAGTAGGTTTGTGTACTGGAAAAGACTTTATGGATGTTATTGACTTTTTTTCTGCTTTTCATGTCATTTTTTTGTTCACACATGGCAAACACATGAATGACCCCAAGTCTCTTTTCTCCTCTCCTCCTCAACCTTTATCCATCACTTTTTCACTTTAAATGAACTACCACTCACTCCCCGAGTGCTTCACTGTTTCCACAGCAGGTTGCCCATCAAACAGCGCAAGCTCAATTGCCTGTCAAGTTGACCCAAGTGACCCGCCCTCTGTAAGCCCAAACCACCAATCACATCTTTCTTCTAACCCCTGTGACATCATCTTGTTCCCCGTTTTCCCTGTTGTCCGGATGATGACACCTTGAACTGAGGTGTGGTGACCTTCGAAGACCCGAATTTTACTGCAGTTTCCAGTCAAGCGCTTTTATTAAACACACATGCACAGACACACATACACAGACACATAATGCAATGCACACATGCACAGACACATCTTAGCATAAATGCAATGGTTTATTTAAGGTGTATCTCAGACACAACTTAAATAAACTTAGACCAGCCTGTCTGGCCCATATATATATATATGTATATATATGTATATGTGTATATATATATATATATATATATATATATATACACTCACCTAAAGGATTATTAGGAACACCTGTTTGATTTCTCATTAATGCAATTATCTAATCAACCAATCACATGGCAGTTGCTTCAATGCATTTAGGGGTGTGGTCCTGGTCAAGACAATCTCCTGACAAAAAAACTTTAAACTGAATTTCAGAATGGGAAATAAAGCGGATTTAAGCAATTTTAAGCGTGGCATGGATGTTGGTGCCAGATGGGCTGGTCTAAGTATTTCACAATCTCCTCAGTTACTAGGATTTTCACGCACAACCATTTCTAGGGTTTACAAAGAATGGTGTGAATGGGGAAAACATCCAGTATGCGGCAGTCCTGTGGGCGAAAATGCCTTGTTGATGCTAGAGGAGAATGGGTTGACTGATTCAAGCTGATAGAAGAGCAACTTTGACTGAAATAACCACTCATTACAACCGAGGTATGCAGCAAAGCATTTGTGAAGCCACAACACGCACAACCCTGAGACGGATGGGCTACAACAGCAGAAGCCCTCACCGGGTACCACTCATCTCCACTACAAATAGGAAAAAGAGGCTACAATTTGCACAAGCTCACCATAATTGGACAACTGAAGATTGGAAAAATGTTGCTTGGTCTGATGAGTCTCGATTTCTGTTGAGACATTCAGATGGTAGAGTCAGAATTTGGCGTAAACAGAATGAGAATAAGGATCCATCATGCCTTGTTACCACTGTGCAGGCTGCTGGTGGTGGTGTAATGGTGTGGGGGTGTTTTCTTGGCACACTTTAGGCCCCTTAGTGCCAATTGGGCATTGTTTAAATGCCACGGCCTACCTGAGCATTGTTTCTGACCATGTCCATCCCTTTATGACCACCATGTACCCATCCTCTGATGGCTACTTCCAGCAGAATAATGCACCATGTCACAAAGCTCGGATAATTTCAAATTGGTTTCTTGAACATTACAATGAGTTCACTGTACTAAAATGGCCCCCACAGTCACCAGATCTCAACCCAATAGAGCATCTTTGGGATGTGGTGGAACGGGAGCTTCGTGCCCTGGATGTGCATCCCACAAATCTCCATCACCTGGAAGATGCTATCCTATCAATATGGGCCAACATTGCTAAAGAATGCTTTCACCTTGTTGAATCAATGCCACATAGAATTAAGGCAGTTCTGAAAGTGAAACGGGGGGTCAAATACAGTATTAGTATGGTGTTTCTTATAATACTTTAGGTGAGTGTGTGTGTGTCTGTATATATATTCGTAATAATTAAACACAGCACACAATCATATATTATGCCAAAAATCACTTTCATTTTGTATGCGATTAATCGCGATTAATCTTTGCCCAGCACTACAAATTTTAGTATTTACTAAATCCTACATGAAAACCTAAACCTTGCAGAAAATTTTGCCCGTTTCTTAGAAAAGTCTGGCCTCAAATTAAACACAGAGAAACACAATGAAGGGAGAAAAAGTTCATGTGAAACAGAAAGAGATCAAAAGACGAAAAAAAGATCTGC
This sequence comes from Misgurnus anguillicaudatus, assembly GCF_027580225.2. Lineage (NCBI taxonomy): Eukaryota > Metazoa > Chordata > Actinopteri > Cypriniformes > Cobitidae > Misgurnus > Misgurnus anguillicaudatus. The sequence continues at coordinate 25,297,513 of NC_073341.2, forward strand.
AGAGACAAAAGTGGGTGTTTGTTTCAAAGAAAATAACTTATGTGATAATACTGGGAAACAATGTATATTCAAAACAAAATCAATAAACAGAAACTTTTATCAGTATTCAAAACACTTTCACATGTTTTCTCTAGCATGCTGATTTTGAATAGAGGGCAAATGTCTACCCACGAAGTAACTTTATTGTATCGACGGATATTGACTTTACACAATCTCTTAAATGCACAAAGCTGGTTAAACTTGACACACAGAGAAAGAATGAGGGAGAGAGAAAAATAGAAAGACAGTTTAGATAAACAAGTCAAACCAAACGATCCCAAAACATCACACCAAATCCAAACCCTTGTCACTAGACATAAATATTAACACAAACAATATTACAAACAGGTGTTTAACACAAAGTAAGAGACACTGTGTGTCTGTGTCGGTCTTAGAATTGGGGCCCATATATAAAGCTCAGTGGACCCCGAAATACTCAATGCCCCCAAAGCAAAGATCTTAAAGAAAAAAGACCCCCGACATCACAAACTCCCAAAGCCAGAAACCTTGATGAGAGCCACAGGCTACAAGACCTCGATGAAGGAGCCGGCCGTCTTCCTACAGCCAGGCCAAACAGAGAGGGGGAAAGGGGGTGGGAGGGGGTCTATGTAAAGAAAGTGAAGAAAAAACAAAATGGATCCAAAAATAAGGGTGAAGGATGAGAGATGGAGAGGTGAAGGAAAAGACAGAAGGTGTGATGATTGATTTGAGAGCCAATGGGATGTGGTTTTAAGTGTCTGAATGAGAGAAAATACGAGAAAGTGATATTGACCAAGCCAGAGAGCGTGACATGAACTTGAACAAGCAACACAGTCCAGCTTTATCTCCCTAACACCTTCCATCTGCCAACATTTCATCTCTTTCTCTCTCGCTTTGTAATTAGTTTCACCATGACAGTAATCTAGCCACAGAATGTGTCTAATAACAGGAGAGCTTTCTTTCCCGCTACCGCTAGAATTTGGCATGAAGATCAGATCGCATGCACTGCTTGAAATGCAGCAGGGTTGGGGAAGGGTGCCAAGTGGCATGCCTGTGATGTGGTCACGCAATGCTTATCTGAAAACCCTAACAAAAACAAGCACATAACTCATATTTCGTTACAAAGGGTGCGCCGGTCACTCTGCATTTGAAGCCAATCTAAAGCAATTTTCGCTCACTAACAAGCATAAAATGGAGGATCATGCATATTACCCTTGAATTCTTCTCCCACATCAACACCTCTCCATAAATGTAAGCATTGACTCGCCGTCACAAGCTTCTCAATCAGCTACACTTAAGATCAGTCCAGCAGTATCAACAGTTGTCCCAACCGTAAGCAAATTGGAAAAGACATGTGAATGTGGGAGTGTGAAATGGAGGCACAAGGAGATTCTTTGATATTAACAATGCTAAAGAATCCCTAAACATAGCCAGATGTCATTATATCATATTTAACAAAGCAATCTAATCTGTAAAGAGTATACGAAGAGTTTGGTTCCAAAACGCAATAAATCCATTTTGACAAATTTTGGTAAAAACGTGTTTTCTATACACTGTCAAAAATAAAGGTACGAAGCCGTCACTGGGGCAGTACCCTTTAAAAAAGGTCCTAATATGTACCATTTAGGTACAAATATGTACCTTTAAAGGTACATTTTGGCAGTTCAAAGTACTAATATGCACTCTTTGGGTACAAAGATGTACCTTTTTGAAAGGGTACTGTCCCAGTGACAACCTTTGTACCCCTATTTCTGAGAGTGTACCAAGAAAGTGATGAAAACCATTTTTTTCTGTTGCAAACTTTCACATAGCATCTTTAGGTTATAATAATATTAAAAATTCAAATCCATAATTTGATTTTCAAAGATTTATTATAAAAACTGATTATTATTTTCCGCAAAATGCAATAAATCTATTGAATCAATATATAAATCTGCATTCATCTTTGCCATGTTATATTCATTTGGTTGAGTGCATGTATATACACTGATAAAAAAATAAACATTAATGGCATTCTTAAGAACACTCTCATTGCTGCTGTCATTCTTGGGAAGTCGTCGCTGAACTTTTTTGACAGCGATCAGCTGTAAAATGTTTTGGTCCTGCTCGATTTTTGTTGACTTCGAGTAAAATAATGGAAAGTTTTTCATAAGATCCACTGTTGTCAATGTGTTAGCATGACAGAAGCTTGATGCTGTCACCTGAGAACAAGCAACAGCCGACATTTTTTCATTTCCCGAGTGCCTCTCGCGTAAATAATTTTGATGGCTTACGTTTCTTCCCCGTCACAAAAAAACATCACTGTTTATCAATGCCATTAAAGTATTATTTTGTTTTTGTTTGTTTGTTGATCACGAAGTACAAAGTAGATGAGAAAAACTAGGATTCCGTGTTTATTCTGTGCCGCCGTTGTTGGTTACAAGGCGTGGAATGGTGCGTTGTGATTTGTATATGTATATATGAGTACATTTGTATATATGAGTTCGGTGTAATAAGTTGAATAATCAGGCTGTTTCTAATAAATTAATTAAATCAACAGATAAAACTAATTACAGGCTTGTGCTCACATTTCCGATTTTGTGGAAATTTTTGGTTAAAGTTTGAAAAAGTTATCTGTAATTATACATATATATTATATTATATTATACTATATTACATTATATTATACTATATATATAATGTATATATATATATATATATATATATATATATATATATATATATATATATATATATATATGTATGTATATGTATAATTATATATATATATATATATATATATATATATATATATATATATATATATATATATATATATATATATATATGGGTCTGTTTCAGCACAAAGGAAAATATTATTGCTCAGAGGTTGGGGGATTTGACGTTCTCAGTTGTGTTTTATCAACTTAGTCTCAGGTGTTTCTCCTAAAAATCCTCAGGAGAAATAAAAACCGAAACAAATGAGACAATTTGGGTCATTTTGATATGAAATGTTTGTGTTCATATAGGAATCCTTAATAATTTTGACTGTAAACTTGGCAAATCTGTGCTCAATATGTGAGTGCATTGCTAAAATCTCTTCGGAAAATAACGGGATACATTTTTTGGATCGTTTTCACATTTAATCTCAATCTTTATTTGAAGAGTTTGGTTCCAAAATGCAATAAATCCATTTTGACTAATTTCGGTAAATTATGGAATTTCTGAGGGAAGGAGGACTGGTGTTTATCGCGTTTTGGGAAAAAAGGGAGAAAAGATGACACAATAACATGTCAGATATTAGATTTTGCGTAAAATTTAGAATTAAATAACAAAACTGATTTTGACAGTAATAATGAAAATGGCGTTTATCCCGTTTTGTAACCAAACTCTTCATTTAATCTTATTGATGTCTATAAGAAATAACTGAGATTTTAAATATATATATTGTGTATTTTTTTTTACTAATAGGAAAGTTCTTTTGAGTTGGATCTGTGTATGCTTGGCATTGAGTGAGTTTGTGTGTTTAAGGGCTGGTTTGTGGTACGCTTTTGTGGAGGAGACGACATCCTGGATAGATCCACGGTCAAGGGTTGTGACCTCCACGCATGAAGCGCCTGCTTTTCAAGACTCTGTAGCCTTTACATTCTCTGCATGACAGTAGAACATGAAACCAGTGTCTCTTTCACACACACATAATTAACCTGAACCTGACACCCACATTTTCTGTGCTGACAAGAAGACAAACCAGAGATGCATGAATTATCAGGATGTCAGCACGGACAACAAATGGGTTCATACTGTGTGTGCGCGTACGTGAAAAGGAATGATTGGCAAATACTGGGAATGATATCTGGCTTGCATTATAATTCATATACCCACAAACTGAAACTATAGCTTTACAGAATGTTGAATGCAGACTATACTGACGTAAAGTGACTGAGAAGAGTTTGTTAGTTTAGGCTACATATCATTAACCATGCTTTGCTATTTACTGCAGGTGATATTAGGGAGAAGCAGCTTTCTCATGGGCTGTAAAATAAAACCTTTATTTATTGTCTCCGAAATGCATTCATACTGCAACCACACATACTATATAGAATGTACTGTTTAACCTCCTAAGACCTGAGCTTTGGTTTGGTTGGCATTTTAGATTTCTTCCAGCTATTTGCATAATACAGCACTTTTAGTCATTTTAACTGATCTGTGTGTGCAAGAGGCAAACGAAAACCTTTTCTGATTTTAGTTCATTCTGCTAACTTTCTGAACTGTACTAGCACATAAATGACCTCATCACTATTGAATTAAACTCCAAAACTCCCTCTTTATGGGGTCTCTAAAACACTGGGTCACAAACCACAAAGTCATGTTTGCTTTGGTTTGTCATTCAAAAGACAGAGATGACACACACACACACAAAGGAATTTTACTCCCTTTGAGCCCCACACCAAACAAACCGAATGTAGGCATTTTTTCTAAGTTAAATCCCATGGAGGTGTGCAATGTATGCATTTGGGGCCAGCCATGATCTGAATGGCCTTTGGGGTCTAGTGTTATGCGTTTGTGCTAGAATATGTGGTAATGTGCATGCAGAATATGTGTATGTGTTCATCGATGTGGGATGAATGAAGAGATGCGAGGTGGATTATGGTGATCCGTAAAATAGAAAGTGAAAGAAAGAGGCGAAACAACGGGTGAGAGCGACAGACAATACAGTCACCGACCCACTTCCTGTTTTTAACTGATCAGCCAACCAGACAATCGCACAGTGAGAGAAAAAGAGTGGGAGATCAGCGTGTCGGACCCCATCTTGCTTTTTGTGAATTTACTTCCAGACGGCCTTTGTACAGCTTCTAAAGCAGATAATTAAACCGTTACCCATAATCCATCTGGGGCCAAATCATCACTTCTTTTTTCCCCGCATCCTGCCAGTCTCTTTTCAGGACTTTGTCTCTTAGCCATTGCTGTTTTCCTTCCCTCACTATACTTCTCCTCAGGAGGCAGCTAATTGAGAACACATTGCTTTGTCTTTGCTGTGGTTCTTCATTGCCTACTGATTTATTTAGAGTGATGGTTGCTTGTTGGGGCACTAGGTTTTTTGAACTGGCGGGTGTTAAGACGGCTCTTTTTGATGAAGAACGAATGGGGGAAAGTTAACGATGAAGGGGGAATAAAAGCAAGGAGACATTGTTTGATTTTATGACCTATCGGTTCTGTTCTGTCCTTGCTCGCCCTCTCTCTCTTTACCTTTCTCATCTGGGTCTTGTTTTTACGAGGGTCTGAGCTGCTGAGAGTAATGTGCTTTTGTGGGACAGTAGTGAGATAGAAGGAGATCTGCACCATTAACCAGGCACTGAGCCAAATCCAGATCTCTGTACAGTATTTTCAAATTGTTTTATCATGGGTGACAGTACATTCCTTACAAACCCTGACTGCAAGCTATAACCTCAACCATAAATTTGAGATCATGCATTTTTTACATATAATGTTTGTCAAGGGTTTTGGCACATCTAGTCATTACAAATCTTGTCTTTACTAATCTTAATCTAAGATGGGCCAACAATATAGTTGTTTCTGCCCCATATGTTCAAGTAACAAGCATTTTCTACACTGGGGATACAGTTGTAAAAATACACAAAAGTCTTAACACAGTTACAACTAATAGAAAAAGGATGCTTTTCGGCTCTGTAACTTCAAACAAAACTATAAGCTGCATGCGTTATCTTATATAAGAGAGATTTAAAGGCATCTAATGAAGAATCTCAGAAGAAATGCGCTTAAAACCACCTGATTCTAAAGACTCTTTTCAAACCCATGCATTCCTAAACCTCTTCTGAAGATCATCACCCACTCCAAAATTCAGTTCTCCTGGGAACCAGAAGTCCAACAATAAAACACCTCATCAGAGAGAAAGAGAACCATGATCAGAGACAAAAACACTGATAGAGTAGCAGGGAGGAGGAGTGGAGAGGACAGAAGAATTGACAGATGATGAGGGATGAGAGGCTGATGGACCGTGGTGAAGCATGAAGGGTTTAAGAGAGGACGTGAACTGTTGCACAGAGGCCACATCCAAATTCCTGTGCTTTGAAACTATGGAATAATCAATAGGCTACTGACTAGTCGGAAGCCATACTACATTGAATTGCTGCTTTTTGCATATTGCACAGCAGGGATGTAGGCATATTCGGACGTAAGTTAAAGCATACATGTACACTACGGTATATCTTCTTCAAGAGAATCTGAGTATAGAACGCAGTGGCGGCCGGTGACTTCTTTTTTCGAGGGCGTTCGATGCAAAGTTCTTCACAACATGTATGTAGCCTGTCATGCGTCTGGTTCGTAATTTCAAAATATGTGTTCTGCGCATCGAGAGATCCTGTGTGCATTACGTCTCTTGTCAAAATAAGTGCCTGCTGCAGACGCGTCTAAAGGGTTTATGATAAAAGAGACGCTGGCGTTTGCCATATACTCTCATAATCTCATGCGTAATCAGAGTTTACCGTTAAGTGAGTGTCTATTCTCTTTTACCATAAACGGTTTTGACGCGTGTGCAGCAGGCACTTATTTTGACAAAACACGTGATGCACATGGTTCACATGACGCAACAAACACATAATTTAAAAACACAAGGAACATGCATGACACTCCGAACACTTATTTTGAATTTGCGCCCCTCGGATGAGCAGTCACGAGCCGCCACTGATAGAATGAGTAAAATGATACTACAAAAATGTAGAGAAAAAACTTGAAGAATCTTTTGAGACATGTGCAGAGTTTAATGTATTGTTAAAATGTGTAGACAGTGTTGGGAAAAGTTGCTTTTAAAGTAATGCATTACAATATTAAGTTACTCCCCAAAAAAGTAACTAATTGCCTTTTCATGGAAAGTAATGATTACGTAAATTTTACGTTACTTTTTCTTACTTGGCTGACGCTTGATCTCTTTCAGGCCTTGCAGGTGTTTTTTATGATCGCAAAAATGTCAAGCTCTGGCCTGCCATCTTCGTTTCTGACTCAAACTGTTCCTGCTCAGGCACACAAAGTGTGTAATTCTACGTTAATATGTTCAATTTAATTCAGTACATTATTTTATTTTTAAATGTAATTAATTAAACTGAAAAGTAACTCAAATATTAATGTGTACATTTATAAAGTAATGCATTACTCGTTACTTCAGAAAAGTAATATTATTACGTAATGCGCGTTACTTGTAATGCGTTACCCCCAACACTGTGTGTAGATGCATGTGTATTTGTCTCACTGCCTGTTTTTATCGTTTAAACCTGCTACTGGAAAGTTTTATGAAAAATGTGAGGAGAGCCAATCACCAACTTTAACCCAGACTCCCACCACCTTTATCACACAGCTGTCCAGTAGAGAGAGAAAGAGCAGCAGTACGGTCTGGGGAATTTTAACATAACACTATGGGTTATGTTCAGAATAGCTATAACATTTGCTGTAAGCCGTATGTACACTGTGCAGAGCATGTAATGCATAGAAAAAGCTAATGTCAGGCAAAATATATTATACAGAATAATGGGATATGAATGTGCGATGGATCAACCAGAAACAACCACGATTTCTTGAACTGCCAAAGGACATAATTTCATGAAATTGGATTAAAATGCAAAACAATCATACGCATTCCTGCAATGATGTCTGAATGTCTGAAACAAACATGTTGCACAGTGAGGTTATTTAACAACAGTGCAGCAATGTTTCTACTAAAAATGTTTATCACTGACTGAATACGGTTTTATATATTAAAGAAAACCTAAAGGCAGTAAGTTAAAATTGCATTCTGAACACATTTTGGCTAATTTGTGAGACAGGGCCAGCAGCACAAACTTAAACCAAAAACACCTTAATATTTAATAAAGTCTGAAGGTGTTTAAAGGAAAATGCATTGAATCTGATACTGGGTTTAGTCTTTAGACAGATGTTCTATAAATTAGATCTTCAAGTACCAGTTTAAAACATTATGTAACGTATACTTTTTGAGCATAACAAGTTTAAGATTAACCTGCATAAATATGACATTTTTTTAGTATGCATAGCAATAGCCTTTATGTTTACAGTATAACTGTTTACTGTACGGTATACGCAGCCTCCATGACATTAATTATCTGGGAGCTGATGCCATTTAGATTAAGCTATTTTGTGCAAGCCTGAGATCAGGAACATGTGGCAAACATTACTGTAGGTTTATTTATGTTTACGTCACTTTGATTTGAATCCGTACTCTGAGTGCAGGGACATTTTGTTAAAACTCATTAGGAGTGTTTATTGGACTAAAAAGTCTGCAGTGGTACAAAGGACTTGAACTTTAATGTATGTGGAGAACTGTGGGACGGTTTGAAGAAAAATCTGAGATGTGTAACACTCAAATCTGGGATAGCAACTAAAGCCTATGACTTGGACACAGGAGGGGGGAGGATCAATAAAGAGCAAGACTGCTCAATTCCCAGAGTATGCACTTATTAAATAAAAACTGATGCACAGAGACACTCTCCGGACATATCCAACCTGCCGGCTATATCAAAATTAAAAGACACTTTTGTCATGTAGCCAAAAATATCTAGTGCTGGATAAACAAAATTTTCTGGGAGAGGCAATCAGAAAGAAAATTAAACATTCTTATCTTCCTATACTCTTGCAAAATCCTACAATTTTGTTCTATAGACGTGTAATGACATTCTATGCTATTCTATTCTATTCTAAAGACGTTTCAGCAGTAACAACATAAACAAGCGGCTTCCATGGAAAACACGTAGCTTCTGGTAAACTCTGCTAAGAATAAATAACAACTATATTTTTGAGAGGTTTATTTATATAACAACCAAAATAAACAACACGTAGATTACCTAGGAAACCAGAACATTTGTTATTTTTAACGAGGCATTTGTTTAAGAGTTCAGTCAAGCAACTAGTCAGACCATTAAACAAGTTTTTTACAGTATATTGATTGATTGATTTTTTGATTGATTTTATTTTATTTAAGTGTCATGCACTCATAGGTGCCCAGCCCACATGGGCTTATATGACACTATCCAGTTATTAGGGAAGATGACCGTCAAACAAGAAAAAAAACAGACAATATAAAACAACACAACATCCTGACATACTCACAACTAAATCATCTTATCCCAGGATACAAAGTTTTTTGTCTCAATGTCCATGCCTTCTCAACAAAGGTTGCCACACAAAAAATTTCATTTTCAAATAACCAAAACATAATTTCACCTTCAAGCATCCAAAACAAATCCGGGTTTTTCTGTTGCATCATAGTATACAACTCAATTCTTAAATTATTATACATTGGGCAAAAAAACATAAATGAAATTCATCCTCCACCAAACATAAATCACATACGGAACATAACCGATCCTCCTCTGGGACTCCTTTAAAACGCCCCACTTCCACCTCTAGGGGCAACACTCCCGCTCTGAGCTGAGCACATAAAGACCTCTGTCTTCTTTTCAAATTATATTTTACATAAAGTTCAGTAGAAAATTTTTCTTTAAACTGTACATAACTTCTTAATTTTGGCTTCCGTAGCATCTCTAGTTTCCACTGTTCTTTATAAATCTCAAATAATAATTGTCTGATGTCGGGGATCTTGTATATTAATGCAATCATGACATGGCTGCTCCACACCTCCACGAGCTTCAGAAATTGGCATTATGGTCTTAAGAGTAATTGTGAAACACGCTGCGCCTTTCTTCTCAAATGTGTTTTTATAAATCTTATGCCTGCACGCTGTAGCGCAGTCGTCTAAAGTTACGAAATTTACCAGGATGCGCATTCTTGCCTTCATGCAGCAGCTGATCCAGGCGCGTGATGTGTGTGCGGGCACGCGAGCGGACCAACAAGATGATTTATATAGTTCTGATACTGTTGGCATTTTCTAGTTTGTTTCACTAAACCGCATCTCCCCTATTTTAAGGAGTACTCCACATGTACTCAAGGATTTTTTTTAAACTCCTAAAAATTAGAGTAATGGTGACAGCCCTAAATTTAATGTAGAGTTATATGCAGAATAGTCCTAACACGCATTTAAAGTTTTATGAAAAAAATGTAACTGTGTATTTTAGCAGGTAGATCTTGACAGCTTTAACATTTTAAAAATAGATCACCACACAAAAAAGTCTGGACACCCCTAATTTATATATTAGTGCAGGTTTCTATACACTCTCCAAAAATGGTACAAAAGCTGTCACTGTGGCAGTAGGACGTGGTACCCTTTCAAAAAAGTACACATTTCAATTAAATTCATTATATTCTATTCTATATTCTTTATTATATTCATGCTATTCTATTCTATTCATTCTGCAAGTCATTTTAACTTACTATTATTTATGAAGTCAACTTTATTTTATGAGTTGTAGCAACTCGACAAGATACATACGAGTAAGTTGAAATGACTTGCAAATCTGAATTTTTACAGTGTATTAATGCAATAATGACAACACAAAAAAACATTACTATTTATATATTAGTGCAGGTTATACACTCTCCGAACATGGTACAAAAACTGTCACTGTGGCAGTAGTACGTGGTACTCTTTCAAAAAGTACACCTTTGTATTAGTACCTCAAAGGTGCATACCTGCATATAAATGGTCCATAGGACCTTTTCAAAGATTACCATACCAGTGATAGCTTTTGTACCTTTTGTTCTGATAGTGTAGACCGGGATAAAACGCATGGAGGAACAGAAGTTAATGTATTATTAGGAGAGTCATCAAGGAACTGTGTGTGCAAGTATACAGTACAGTACAATAGTATTACACAGATTCAAACAATTAAAGGGACACTCCACTTTTTTTGAAAATATGTTCATTTTCCAGCTCAAAAATAACTAGAGAGTTTCAATATTTGTCCTATTTAAAGGAGCAGTATGTAAGAAATGTATATCAATTAATCATAAAATGGCCCTGATATAAGAAATCATTTTCATTTCAAATACTTATATCACTAACAACAGTGGTCCGGCCAGGATATTGTCATTTAAAAAGTGGAGTTGCAGCCCTCAACTGATGTTTATGTTGTCATGTTGTGTATTGACCACCAGTTGTGTGATTGCAGTACCAGCTTTAGCCACAAGTTTTGTGATTGCAATACCAGTTTTGGCCACAATCCTACATACTGTTCCTTTAAAACTTGACTTGTCTGTAGTTACATTGTGTACTAAGACCGATGGAAAATTAAAAGTATCGATTTTCTAGGCAGATATGGCTAGGACTATACTCTCATTCTGGCGTAACAATCAAGGACTTTGCTGCCGTAACATGGCTGCAGCAGGCATAGTGATATTACGCACTGCCTAAAAAAAGTCCCCTTGGTTACTTTCACTGCAACTATGCATTTGCACATTTGATGCTTATTTGCAAAAACTATGTATTGCACTCACAACAAAACAGAGATTTGTGAATTTGCTTATTTAGTTCTGCATAGGATTTCATATAAAGTTCTGCCTTTGTTTCTTTTTGTTCACTGGTGACTGACAAATTGGCAAATTTCTGTATTTGTTATTTCTTACACAAGACACTGCTTCAGCACCCCGCCTCACTGTAAGACCCAGCCATAATACTTAAATGCTGACAGGAAATGTCAGTTCTTTATAAGTGACCACATATTCTGGCTCATTCACTCCCAAGAAACGACAGAATTACATGGCAAAACAGCAGGAGGGGATGAGAAAATCTGAGCGTTTGAGGGATGGAAAAGAAGAGAGACCCTAGGAGGGTGTTAAGCATGTTTCATTAAGTAAAGTGGTGGTGCCATTACCTTAAGTTGTTTGGTGACAGTTTTGCACTTTTACCCGCGGTTTAACTCTCTGACCGATTACCTCCCCTGCCCCGGGCATCTAATGGACTCATCTATTACAGTGACAACTAAGCAAAGTGCTGCGGACCAGTCCATGAACGCAAGCTTGGGGGAGGAGACGTGAGATGAATTAATGGATTTCAGCAGCATGCTAATTACTTCAAATTCAATTACACTTCAGCCCCCTAAACACACAAACACGCAGCCATCCATCCTATGAGAAGATAACTGATGCACAAATGACCCAAAGCACTGCATGGCCCTCCCAATACCAAAATCTAAATCACACACAGGTGGAAATGTTCGTAATGTTTATTCTCTCATATGCTTTAATCTCATCCAGAACATTCTTTCCAACAAACTGATTACCACACACAAGCACCCATGGACTTGTATTTTTTAATGACTGGTCAGATCTGTGGCTTCTCATTTACTTGAATCACAATCTTTAAAACAATCTCTCCACTGATCACTGTCGCATTTTTTTACTTTTGCTTTTCACCCCTTTCCTAGTATTTCACACTGAGGGTCTCAACCGCAGGAAATTCACTCACTGTGACCTTAAGCCTACTTGAAGTTTCATTTTCTCTCTAATTTCATCATCCCTTTAATCTGCATTTCACCCCCTGGCAGTGATTTTCTGCCTTTTTGGTGTTCGCTTATTTTCTCAAATAGCATCTAGGCTGAGGATAAGGGGGTGAGGGGTGGGATTGTATTTCGCATGTAAATGTATCCCTGTTGTATCCACATTTTTTGTCTCTTTTTTTTAGTTAGCTCTGCATTATGCTTCGTTATTTGTGCAATGTGCAAGCTTTGGCGATAAATTCTGAATATTAAGCGAATAAAGCATTATGTTATTTGCTTAATGCTATACCTTGATGCTATTTTTTGATGCCAGCATACAAAAACTAAACCTGATCTACAGATGAACGCACACCATGGCAGTGGTTTCAGGTGACCTGATGTGTTTTACTCTTTCTGTGAGTCATTAACATTGCAATCATAGCTCTAACAGGGTATAGCGCAATCTGTCCCACGGGACTGTCAGTATATTGAAAATCCATATGTTACAAATGGCCATAAAACACTCTTACGTTAAAGTTGGCTCATGATCAACAGGCTGCGAACTAGACAAATCAAGACATTTAGTAATATAACAAGCATTTATAATTCTTGACAGAGTTCATGACATAACCAGAAGACTTAAATAAACCTGTCAAAGGTAATTTTGAGTTTAGGTCTTCGTAGGACCAAAATGTTACGAAACTATGAAAAATAAAGACATCTATGACAGAAGGGACTTTCCTTAGAGATTTTACAAAGATCTAAACTTACAGGTTCCAGCATGCTATTGTTTGTATTAAATCGTGTTTGTGTTTATAAACAATTTGGTCTGAAACTCATTTTGGTCTGAAACTTTGGAATGTTAAATATCTCTACAGATAAATTTTAGCAACTCTTAATTTTATTTACTTTTAATTTTAAATGTTTAAGTATTATTTGATCTATAAACAATATTTATTTTTTATTTTAAAGCCTGAAATAGAATTGATCTAAAAACACTGTCCATTAAAAATAGTAAGCACTAAGAAAAGTTTAAAATGACTCTTAACAATACGCCAACTTAGATTTCTAAATATAATGATTCCAGCCTTTGGCATCTGATCCCTAATTTTGTGGAGTATTTAACATTGACTGGTCTGCCACCTAGTGGTCAGTAACTATTAAATATTGTGTCACTTGACATTAACATTTACAGACATTTTAGTTTGGCAACACAGTGGGTGCAGACAGAAACATTTGTTTTCACTATTTTGATATGAGCGTCCAAGAAATGCTGTTGTGTAGTCAGTTTAAATGTTCTCTGAACCATAAAATGATGTTGAAGAAGCAGTCAGACTGAGTGTTGACTTTTGACAGCGAGTGACCCTCATCACTGTACCACAATAACCTGAGAGACAGACAGACAAAGAAAGAGACATGAACAAAAAGGCTGTTTTAGAGAACAGATGGAAAAGTCCAGAATATTGACTAGTGGTCAACCGATACGAGACAACTGATGTTTCCTGATGTTTAGAGATCACTGTAACCAATGATTGATTCTTTCTTTCTTTATGCCATTCCAACATCTATGGCTATATTCATGGCGAGAACTGTACCCGGAGTAAACCCAATGGTTGATTTATACACTAATTACAGCTTTAAAATGCATAACAAAAGGTGTCTGTAGAAGTCATAAAAATGCTGTTTTTATTTTATTTCATTTCATTATTACTGTTCGTTCATATCACTAAACATAAGCCTGTCATTGGCCTAGGCATGGGCTTTTATAAGATTTTGACTGTATGATAACCTTAAGCAAAAACACCACGGTTTCACGGTGTTGCGGTATCTCCATTCCATACTAAAATGTGTTATTTTTAAATGCCAGATAAAAAAATCAAGCCTGTAAAATTATAATATGCTTTCAAAAAAAAATATATTATTTATTATTAAATATATATTATTTAATATATTATTTATTAAAAATATATATTAATTACATGACTTAATGATTTAATCAATTTTGTATAAACCCAGTTCATACCTTGGAAATGATATCACAGAACATTTTTGTGGTTTTGAAACCTTGACTGTTTAAAACCTCGGTATACCTTAAAACCAGTAACCGGCACATGCCTACATTGGCCTACAGTCCACAGCGATCCACTACAATTTCAAGTTAGTCAAACTTATGTCCTTTTTAAAAGCACCAAGAAGTGAACCAAATAAAAAGACTTCTTTTTAAGTTTACACGGTCCGTGTCCTTAAATGAGGATTCATTTTGTCCATTTAAACTGGGGTCTGACCTTTTTATGCTTATACTGTTCAAATAAGCTGTTCATAATCACACAAATAATACAATTTTCATGTATTTTTGGCCTATTTCAAAAACATTACATTGGTAAGACAACAGAAGACTTTTGGTTGAGCTTAATTTGTATTGAACATAGATTACTGTATTCCTATACTATTACTGTATCCCAATTCTTGCCCTATGACACCGTTTAACACTGTATACAGTAGTTTATCTATAGTATAAAACTACTTTCATTTCTTTTCAAATATTGTGAAGCAACTTTACATTAATAATCAGGAAAAAGAATGACTAATGATGCAAACATCTTCAAATATGAGACAAAATGTACATTCTGCTGTAAAGACAACAGTGTCATTATTCAGTTGAAGTCAGTTTGATGTTGAAAATTATGAAAGTAAAAGGCGATTCTGCTATGTTTCCTTATCTGTAAATACACATCTCTTCCAGCAGCATTCATGCTATATAGTTTTGATTTGTATGAGGCATGTTATGACCAAAAATAAAAAAAAATCACAAACATAAAAAACAAGTAAGCCTGGAAGGGTGTGAGATTGTTTGGAGTGTTTGCATATGGGCCAAGAATCCATCACACTGCTAAAAAGTGTAAACCACCCTTTAGCTTGCATTTTTTTCTAAAATCTTATTGTTGGACTATTTACACATAGATGTTTTAATCATGCTTTGTGTCTTTCTGTTTTTAACAAATCTTAAAGGGATAGTTCACCCAAAAATATAAATGATGTCATCATTTACTCACTCTTATGTTGTTACAAACCCCCATAGATGTCTTTGTTCTGACGAACACAGGAAGATATTTTAAGAAATGTCTTCAACCAAACAGTTTGTGGACCCCATTCGCTTCCATAGTAGGAAAAAAGTTTGGTTACAAACATTTCTCAAAACATCCTCCCTTGTGTTCATCAGAACAAAGACAATCATACATGTAAATAACGACAGAATTTTCATCCTAGGGTAAACTATCCCTTCAAGACCCTTGCACTGTTGTGTTCCAATTTTTATATTCAGTGCTGGTGTGTGTGTGTGTACCTGACAGGTATATTCCTGCTCTTTAGTGCTCGGTAGAGCTCCAGACCCTGGTGAGGCGATACTCTCCTGTCTCTGCCACCCAACATTAACAACACAGGAGCACGAATCTAAATGCACACACATAGAGGAAGCCAAATAAAGGTTATAGGTACAGCCCACAACATCGGCAATCATTAATTAGTATGACATTAAAACATGCTACCCAAGAAATACTAATCACTTTCTTTGTGTGTATGTATACCTGTGCAGCATGTATTATAGGGGATTTTTCAAGCATAGTAGTGAGGGACTGTGGTGTGGGCAGCCGGTCAAATGTATACTTAATCCCGACAGAGGAATATCTCCTGGAGTGGGGGGTACAATACAATTAGGCTTAACATACGCCACTGCAAACTCTCAGTAATATACAGAATAGTCAGACGTATGCTATAGATGATCATTTGCTACAGCAATATTAGAGTATATTATGTAAATGGTTCATCTGACCCTCAGTTAAACCCAAAAAGAGCGTGCTAAACTAAATCGCACTCTTTACCTCTCAAAATATTGATTAGTTAGAGAATCACCTACAATACTAAACCCAAAGCAACTGGACGTATGCTATAAATAGCATGGTTAGTATGAAATATATAGTAAGCTACATAAGGTGTTTTAACAATGCACAATGATTTAAAGCAGCTTTACAGATATGCAAGTTACCAGTCTACAATGTCACTGGTTCCGAGAAGTGTGGCAGCATTGATGACAGGGTTCCTTGCCGCACACGCTCGATAGAAATCTGGATATTGACCAATCATGTGGCAGGCCAAAAAGCCTCCATGAGAGCCGCCCATCACAACCACCCTATCAGGATCAAGGGTGGCCTCGTTCTGCAAAGCGCACAGCACGGCTCTCTAGACAGGACATAAATATTTAATATGAACATTAGCAATATTTGAACAAGTGCTCTTTATGGTTTGTGTGTACAAACCTGAACATCTTTGACATCCTGACTGCCGACATTTCCAAGAAGAGACTCTATACTGTCCTGGCCAAATCCAGTGGAACCTCTGTAGTTAACTGTAATGCAGACACACAAACACACTAAATCACAGGGCCTCTGGCTCTTTAAAGGGATAGTTCACCCAAAAATTAAAATCCTCTGAATCCAATGAATAACCCGCCTCTCATCTAAAATTGGTACAGAACTTCAGTCCTACTCTGAATGGCTCATTCCGTGCCTGGGATTTTTTTGTGGGGGGTGAACTATTCCTTTTTGGTAGGACTTTCTCTCCAACAGCCAACATATTCAGTGCTGGTCTTTTAACTCTATGGCAGGACTATAACCACCATATTTCACTTTGTCTTTGCACTCACCCATTAGAACGGCAAAGCCCAGTTTGGTTAAAGCAGCTGCTGTGGCGTTCCACTCCGCAGCGAAATGACTGTGAGGACCACCTGCATAGACAAACACACACTGATCACTGATTTGGGAAAAACAATTAAAGTTGCACAAATAAAATTTCTTGGTCTTACCATGTATATTCACCACCAGAGGAGATTTCCTTCTCTCAGGGGTGCTATAGGGCTTCAATAAAATTGCTCCAAAATTCAAACCAGCTATAAAGGGAAAAGGATAGAGAGAAGGGTCAAGATGGTCCTCACTGCAGAACACAACATCCAGGGGGCGAGGCTGGATCTAGATCCAACTCCTCCCACTTTATATACCCTACTTTGTTCCGCCAAATGAACCAGTATATTTGCATTGTTGCAGCCCGCAATAGGTTGCAACCTGTGGTCGCCAACGTTTGCTGTTATCATTTTAAGTCTACGTTTGATTAATAATATAGTCCAGAAAGATTCATAATTTAGAAATTGTCACAGTTAGGTGTAAGGGGAGGTAAGGGACACATTCCCGACAGCGTGATATCACTGAAGGGATTTATTTGCGACCCACTTGGCTGTACATTATCCCACTTATTACACGGCTATTCCTATACAAGTAAATATAAAAACACAAATTTATTTGATATCTTTCATTAGCACATTTTTTTAAAAAGCAAATAATCTACGAGGAAAACCTGTTTCCTAATGGCTGTAAGCAAAGATGCGTTAAAACAAGTTCAAAGTCCGTACAAGATAAACATTCAATTTATTAATTTCTAAATAACATGCCATATATGTTAAAGGATTAATCAATTTTCTTAAAAAATCCAGAACATTTACTCACCACTATGTCATCCAAAATGTTGATGTCTGTCTTTGATCAGTCAAGAAGAAATTTAATTTTTTTGAGGAAAACATTCCAGGATTTTTCTCATTTTAATGGACTTTAATGGACCCCAACACTTAACAGTTTTTTTTTCAACAGAGTTTCATAAGACTCTAAACGATCCCAAACGAGGCATAAGGGTCTTATCTAGCAAAACGGTTGTCATTTTTGACAAGAAAAATAAAAAATATGCACTTTTAAACCACAACTTCTCGTCTATCTCTGGTCCTGTGATGCGCCAGCGCAATTGTGATGACGTATTGCGTGAGGTCGCACTGGCGCATTACAGGACCGGAGATAGATGAGAAGTTGAGGTTTAAAAGTGCATATTTTTTATTTTTCTTGTCAAAAATGACAATCGTTTCGCTAGATAAGACCCTTATGCCTTGTTTGGGATCGTTTAGAGTCTTTAAAACTTAAGTTTAGTGTTGAGTTAAGTGTTAAGTGTTGGGGTCCATTAAAGTCCATTAAAATGAAAAAAATCCTGGAATGTTTTCCTCAAAAAACATAATTTCTTCTTGACTGTACAAAGACATCAACATTTTGGATGACATGGTGGTGAGTAAATTATCTGGATTTTTTTTTTAAAGAAAATTGACTAATCCTTTAATAATTATGCATATTTATACTGTATCCATTCATATGTATTAAACTGCATGTGGTAAGATTACTCATAGTACCAGAAATGTTTTACTCCAAAACATTATAGCAAAAAAACTTACATTTCACCTTAAAGGCACTGTTTTTATTGTAGTCATAAGTAAAGTTCGTTTTTTTGCAAAAAAAAAAAATCAGTTTTTATAATAAATCTGTGAAAATCTAATTATGGATTTGAATTTTTTATGTTATTATAAACTAAAGATGCTATGTGAAAGTTTGTAACAGAAAACAGTGGTTTTCATCTTGTCACTTTCTTGGTATAGAAAACAAAGTTTTACCGAAATTAGTCAAAATGGATTTATTGCGTTTTGTAACAAAACTCTTTATATCTACATACTAAATAAATGTAAACCAACTTGTGAATTGATCAGTTCATAATGACTAACAACGCAGCTATTTAGTGACCCCAGCAATAAAATGCTATAGTTGTGAATAATATATCTGTGAATAGTGCATTTGTGTTACTCAGAAAACTGATGATTCTCCTCCTGGGAAGGGGGTGTGATCAACATAGGCTGCCAATCAAATCCTTCATACACATCTGCTCCACCCAAATTGGAAAAGTGCATGTCCTGATCTACCGGTGAAAGAAAGCCGACTTTCTGCAGAAGACAACACACATACACGTTATGTACTCATTTCTACAATTCCCATCATATAAATGTGTATAGGTGTTTATATGTACCAGGCAAGGAGGCTGATTCGGAGACGAACATCTCATAACCATCACATCTTTCTGTATGGTCAACAGCTCCACACTTCCAAAATCATCTAACAAATGTACAACTGTTATTACTGTCTGTCATCACGGGTAAAAAAATAACAATGTGTAAAAATGACTAGGGCTGCAACTAACGACTATTTTCATAATCAATTAATAGGACGATTATTTTTCCGGATAAAATATTAATATTTATCAATTAAATGTTTTCACATATTATAGCTAAATAAAGAACTAAATTAAGGTATTCACGTATAGAAGTGTACTTTTAAAATAGCAAAAGCCACACACTACTACTGAGTTTTACTTATATAATATTTTTGATAGGGCTGAAACGATTCATCGAGTTCTTGATTAACTCGATTCAAAAAATTCCTCGAGGCAAAAATTCTGCCTCGAAGCCTTGTTAAATTCCTATGACGTGCACTACACGCACAGAGATCTGATCCACACAGACCGTTGTTTAATGTTGAGAAAGCACATCATAGCACGTGATACATTTTGAATTTTGTTGGCGCGATGGCGGAGAGT
Organism: Misgurnus anguillicaudatus; assembly: GCF_027580225.2. Taxonomy (NCBI): domain Eukaryota; kingdom Metazoa; phylum Chordata; class Actinopteri; order Cypriniformes; family Cobitidae; genus Misgurnus; species Misgurnus anguillicaudatus. Next base: position 25,317,411 of record NC_073341.2, read on the forward strand.
AAAGATGTCCATTAAGGGCAGAGAGAGAATGTCTAAAGTTTGGGATCATTACATTCTTATCATTACATTACATTCAGCATCTGAACCGAAAACATCCACTGCTGTTTCACCAAGTGTCGATGAAACAAGGTAACATAGCTTTCGCTGATTTTAATCCCATACTGTATTTGTAGCGATGTCGTTATGCGGTTTGACTAGATATGATGTTTAGCTTTGATGTTTCTAAGTAAATGTATTCATGTTCAATTGCAAGAGAGTACAGCTTAAAAAATAACCCCTTCACACACGCATGCATCCTCATCTCTCTCACGCGAGTCAGACCGATCGTGCAATGTATCACATATGCTTAAACTTATTAGTTGTTGCAGCTCTAAAAATGACACACTCATGTATACACACACACACACACACACACACACTACCCAGTCTAAGAGAATCCAGTCCGCACACTTGCGCGATTCTTCCTGTGCTTCTGTCCACTGAAAACACAGCCTAGAAAAACAGACACATAATAAAACCAAGAGACAGCATACACTATAGAAACAATCAGTGGCGGCTTGTGAGGGGCCCAAATTTAAAATAAGTGTACGGAGTGTCATGTGTGTTGCTTATGTTTTCAACATGTGTGTTTGTTGCGTCATGTGTTTTGTCAAAATAAGTGCCTGCTGCACACGCGTCAAAACCGTTTATGATAAAAGAGACGCTAACATTCACAACATACAAGACACTCCCTTAAAAGTAAACTCTGATTACGCATGAGATTATGCAAGTATGTTGCAGTGAGTATTTGTTTCTTTACCTTATTGTTTTCACAGGCACTGTTGAAGTAGATCCTCTCACTGTCTGCAGACCAGCACTGAGGCGGCAACGATTCATATATACCAGCAAACTGACCTGTGAGATGATATGACATCACTCACTTCATTCAATAATGTGTGTAGGTGTGTTTGTATGTCGGTGTTCATCTAGGTACCTTTTTCGGCTCTCCTGACCACATCAACCAAAACTGATGTGGTTCTGTTCTTCACATCATACTAAAAGAGAAAATTGGTCTTCAAATAAATACAGACACTGCATAGCTTTCCATTACAGTTAGACAAACTTTTGTAACAATGTTTCTGTAGCACAAATGGTAGAGCAATTGTTTTGGCAGTGGTCAAATTCCTAAAATACACAGATACCAATACAAATGTACCTTGCAAGTCACTTTGGATATTAGTGTCTGTAACATTCAGACATGTAATGCAAAGCGGATGTCATTTTGTTTGTGGCAATTATTCATTATGTTCTCACCAGCATCATGCTCAGGCACTGACGATGTGGTCCAAATATTTGGCCCTGTAAGTAGACGATCCAGTGCAAGTCTGGACTCATTCGAGGCCTTGACACAGAAACGCCTTCAGATGACAAACACTCTATCAAGGTTGTAAAGGACAGAGAGGTTAAAGGACACAGATTTGTTGCTACACAAAACAAAAAATAGCTGAGAAAAAAGCCATTCTCTAATGACTAAGCGGTAAAAAAGTACAAATAAAAGAAGATGCACACAGTATCGGTTATTGAAAATCTTACCACAGTTCCCCTTCATATCCATGTAGTAAAGAGCAGATCTAGAACAAAAGAAAAAACAATAAAAATGTGTTAAGATTTTTGGGTGAATTATTGTTTTAAATGGAGGAATCAACGCAGACAAAATGAAGATTTTACTTAAAGGGATACTTCACCGATTTAGCATTCAGCTTTGTATCTGTAGAAACCCGGCAGTATTACTGAATGACCATGTTTCCCTCCCTCATTTCCCCCTGAGAGGAGAGATATCTGCATTTTGGTTCTGCAAAAAAGTCCTCCGATGATGTAATATGACGATTTTTGCATCATCGGAGGACTTTTTTGCAGAACCAAAATGCAGATATCTCTCCTCTCAGGGGGAAATGATGGAGGGAAACATGGTCATTCAGTAATACTGCCGGGTTTCTACAGATACAAAGCTGAATGCTAAATCGGTGAAGTATCCCTTTAATATGAGCACTTTAAAGTTGACCATTATTACTATTGAATCAAAAGATGGCTAAATAATGTGACAGCACTTCTCAAAATGAAGAGGTGAGGGTGGCTGTTAGCATCTTTGCTTTTGTAATCAGTGTGTTCTATAAAGTGTTTTTAAAGGGACACTCCACTTATTTTGAAAATAGGCTCATTTTTAGCATACCTTAGCATAATCCATTGAATCTGATTAGACCATTAGCATCAAGTACGAGTACTTGCATTTCAGTACTTGCCGATACAGAGTACTTAATTTAAAAAAAACATGATTTAAATTTACAGGTAACAGCTTTAGTCATATAATTTAACAAAAAAAAAAACAAAGGACTAGTTTTCCAGTTTGTTGTAAACTCTGCCTCTTTGGACAACACAAGAGGCATTAACCCCTTACACGCCGCTCAAACATAGACATTTCTCAGACCGGGGTATCGATCCCCGGTATCGGGGGACTTTTAACGAGTACTTTAGAAAATGTGGTACTGAGGCCGATACCCGCATCCCTAATAATACTAGCCCATTGTGGGAATCAAAATTTTCTTTAACCCCGCCTCTCACCTACGATTGGAACAGAACTTCAGTCCCAGTCTGAACGGCTCATTCCATTGGCCCACAAAAACAATGCCCCTTCCATTAGGTGCCCACAGAGCCTGGGATCAAGAACAATTATGATAAAATTTTTATTACATAGTTATTATTATCTACCAAACCTACATTTTTAATTGCTGCTATAACGTCAATGTACAGCACAAAATGATAAATTAAGATAATAAGTAGTATAGATAGATATAAAGACATCTGACTCACCTGTCCTGGAGATATATGAGGAGGGACACCAGCATATACAATGACAGCCCCTTTATTGAGATCAGCTACACACAACACTGGACAGCTTTTACCCACAAGTCCCTCTCCCCAGTCTTCAACATAAACGTTTTTATCCTAAAACACACAGACACGACATCACTGGCTACATCATTGGTGACATTTTCTGAATTAAACACAAGATTTGACAGACATCTCACCTGTTCCTCAAGCAACACTACTCCTCCATCTTCATTGGCCGATGCAAACGATGATTGCGCTGATGGCTCCACCCTCTTCTTCTCAGCCACATAGAGCAACTTTTTTTCACAAGGTGACCAGGCTAGACATGCAAACTGTTCTAAATACACACAAAGCACAAACACAATCAGACAAAGCCTTTCATAATACATCAATAGTTTAATAAGTATATAACATAAACATCATAAAGTGTCTTACCATCTTCATAAACTTTTCCATGTTTATTCTGAGCCGTGAGGTCCAAGATTTTCTCCAGACCATTTTGGCCCCATACCTACCAGCAGAAAACAGTATTATTTTCCTGTGTAATATTGTGTTAGAAGTGCAAAATATAGTGAATTTGATTCCCAGGAAATACACATACTGATAAAATGTATGGCTTGAATGCACTGCAAGCCGCTTTGGATAATGTAAACATCAAAAGTATCAACCATCACCTCCAAGTGCTGATGCCCCGCCTCCTCCCTGATGACAGCTCTAGACGTTCCCAAAGGTGATTGACAGCTAAGCAACCTAAAAGTGAAAAGTGAACTATGAGGCTTCTCGTACTCATTCACATGTGTATGTTTGTATGTGAATGTGAGTCTCTTACTCTCCATGTATGTGTGTGCTGGTCCCAGATGGTAACACATGCTCTATTCTGTCACGTTTACACAGTAGGGTCCATCTCTGGGCGAAACCCAGCTTCCGACCCCTCTCCAAATCACACTGACTCCAGCCTATAAGAGAGAGTTTGATATAAGCATTGTGGCATATTTGCATACAGTGTTCATAAAACTCTTGACTAAAATTTCAGTATTGTTGAAAGCAGTGGCAGTAGACCCACGGGTTAATATGGTAATACATCGCTTTTCGCTGGCACTGTCTAGCAGGTCATCAGTGACCAGAGAGGCAGAAATAGGTACAGGAAACTTGATACAGTCTCCGAACACATCTCTGATCTCACTCTCCATTGCAATCTGCAATCACAAACACATCAAATACGAGTCAACACAAAATAAAAACATTCAGCAAACAAAAGTAACATTGTATGTTTCTGTAAGTTACTGTGATAGACTGGTACGCAGGAAAACACTGATCTAAGTTAGTATGCGCTCAGTGGTAGAGCATTGCGTTAATAGCGCGAAAGGTTATGGGTTCAAACCCAGGAAACACAAGTGCTGATAAAAATGGTAGATGCTACCTGCTTTGGATAAATGTTTAAATAAAATGAAAACACGCATAACGTTACTGATAAAAAATGTAAATACTGAATGCACTGTTGGATAAAAGCGTGTCAAATGCATAAATGTGAATGTTCATATAAGTAAATCTGTTAAATCACGTGATCACGTGAGTTATAAAACAGCAACATTTCATTGCTATAAAACTCTCTCTATATACATATATATATATATATATATATCTTACATGTAACAGTTTGAGTATTTGAAAACAGAATTGTCACTTTAAAACAATTTCCAGTAAATTTATGACGTCATTTGCGATAAATAAAATATCCCACTTTGCAGAACAACTATATGTATTTAGGTTCAAGCAACACGTACGTTGACTATTACCGTTAATGAAGAGCAAATATTCACACCCTAACATAGATATGGATCAGATTGGAGCTAATTAAATGTATCTAATGCAAAAACATCGGCGACGAAGCCGAAGTCCATGTCACCGAAAGTAATCCACGATTCTCGTTTCTTGTGAAGTGCCGTAACTCATGGAAGAAAGGAGAAGAAACTGTCTGTTTTCAAGAAGCGACTCGGTGGGATTCAATCCGCGGTCAAAACGCTTTCTGTGAGGAAGCGTCCATTTTACAAGCTGTGCGGGGGGATACGAGTTATGAAGAACACTTTCGACATTACAAAACAACATTCAAGTAAACAGTATTAACATTTGCTCGCTTTACAAAACAAATTTAAAATAATAGTGGCATATGCACGGTATTTTAGTTGTTTCGTGTAAAATAAAGAAATTAAGTAGTTTCTTTTCCCTGTAATGATTTGGATTTGTCCTTTGCATTATTTGCAGTTTGAGTATATACGGCGCTGCGCAGAGAAACCTATAATATGACATCACAGTACTGCGAGAGCGGACCATTCTCGCGGTAATGTTATGTCATAGGCAGAGCAGTCTGCGCAGCGCCCCGTGATATCGAAAACGTCTAATGTTTTCAACACTGTTTTCTCCATTAAACTGGTTTGAATACAAATTTAATATTAACCCTGCACCAGATACAATATTTTATTTGATATCATAATTTGAAATTTACATTTATTATTTTAATGTCGTTAAATATTTACATTAAGTTCCTGCAGTGGGTTCCAGGACTAAAATCTGTACAGTGCAAAATGACAATACAGGTTACCTAACTATGTTAAGGATTAACTCTAAAGAGTAAAAACAGCTGCAAACAACCCGTCCCAAAACCTGACTTTTTCTCTTACCTTCTGTTGTTGCCGGAGGGGGAGTCTCTGTTGTTTCGTAGTTTTAAACTGAGCAAGGGCATGGTTTTCTTGACTTGACACTTCTTCTGGATGTTTCCGTCTTAAATGTACCTGCAAATTTTTCCTATTCAGCATTAAACCACAGAAAGGACACAGATCTTGCGCGTCGGACCTGGACCTTTGTAGGGTGTTGCATTCAACAGGTGTGTGTCCAGAGAAGATCTCATTTACTAAAGTCTGTATAGCAACATCGGTCTCCGTTGAGTGAGGGTTCACAGAAGAGTTTGATACACTGTGATCTCCAACAGAAACACTGAGATCTACCACTGAGTGGACTAAAGGATTTTCTTCTTCCACAAGGACCTTGCCTGTGCTCACCTGCTCATTCACAATACCTCCTTCACCTATGATAAAGAGTAAATCCAGGTCTCTGATCAGAACACTTTGATACGCACATACACAAAAACATTGGATCGAAAATGGTTAAAGGTGACATTTCACAGGACTTTCTTAAGATGTAAAATAAATCTTTAGTGTCCCCAGACTACATATGTAAAGTTTTAGCTCAAAATACCATATAGATAATTTATATAGCATGTTAAAATTGCCACTTTGTAGGTGTATGCAAAAATGTGCCATTTTTGGGTGTGTCATTTTAAATGCAAATGAGCTGATCTCTGCACTAAATGGCAGTGCCGTGGTTGGATAGTGCAGATATTATCCCCTTCTGACTTCACAAGGGGAGCACATTTCAATAAGCATTTTCTTCACATGCTTGTAGAGAATAGTTTACAAAACTAAATTACTGTGTTGATCTTTTTCACATTTTCTAGGTTGATAGAAGCACTGGATATCCAATTATAGCACTAAAACCTGAAATAAAAATCTGGTCATTGTATTTATGTATTCAACATAACAAAACAGAATATAAGTACACAAGATAATTTCCAAGCACCTGTAGTCCTGCTAAAGCCCAAGAATTTATCCCGCTGACCTTTTTAACAACATCATAGCTTTATGGATCAGTATGCAGGCTTATAGAAGTAAGTATTTTAATTGTATTTTAATGACAAAGAACCTCTATCAGATTTTGTTTAAGGACACAATCTCACCTGTGGGCCCCATGTTTGCTGACTCCTCATCTGTGGGTCTCAGGCCTGCTGTGTCTTCATCTGTAAACTACACGACAATTAACAGAATCATCAAGAACTGTGTTTATTTTGATGCAATTTAAGGAGAACTGCTGCTACCTTTTTGTTAAGATTAATTTATGAATTATGTATTAATATCAGTTCTCAGTGCTTGCATAGAAAAAAGAAAAATGATGTTTGTTACATTTTTAGGGTACAAGTGTTCCCCAAGATTTGCTTTTCTTTCCGCGATGTCCTGAGTGTCACGAGTAATAAGGCTCTTGCATCCCTCGTCGACAGGCATCTCTTCAGCAATGCTAGCTGTAGCTGCAGGGGAAACTGTTGTGACAGGCTCTGATGTAGGATAACTCTCCTCAGATTTGACCTCTATGACCATTATTTTAGGAGTTTTGTTCTCACACATTGCCAAATGTTTTAAAAACCCATCTTTCCTCATAAAGGTGGACGTGCAGCTGACACAGTGAAAGTGTGGAGCACCTCTGCAGTTTAAGTGACATTTGAAAATAAAGAACTCTACGATAGAAAAATGAAAATGATAAGACTCAACAAACGTTTATAGTTTTTTTCAACATAATATTCATGCATACTTTATTATTATAATCACCACCACAGTTCAGTTAATTTAATATAGATGTGTTTAATGGAATAGAAGAATTAACTTTGTTTGTCCAATACTTGCCTTTGTGTCGTATTGCTCTTCGTCGATGTCATTGTAAATGTTTCAGACACTTGCTTTTGATGGTGGGTTTGAACATCTCTGGCCCACAGTAAGGGCAGTGATACAGCGAACAACATTCCTGACATTTCTGAACAACTGGCTGCTCTCCTCCTCGCAAAATAGTTTTGTGTAGCTATCAAATGTAAAATAACCATCACTTCAAAATAGGCATAATATTGATTTTTTGAGTTTTGTTTTTTCAATTAAAAACAAAATTCTGATCCATTTGAAACTACAGCAATTAACACTACAAGTATAACCTAGCTGATGACTAATGACAATATGTGGTCAGGCACAAATAATAATGAGTTTAATTGTGGCCATATATCTGCATTAAGGAACGGTTCCTCCAGTCAGAGGCCGATCAGCAAGTCTGCAGCTGCTCGCGTCCTGCCGCTGCACTCACTCACCTGTAGCGTTATAAACTTCATTTTTTCTTCAGTTAATATATCTGTTTTCTAGTAATATATGGTTGATATATCTTGACAAAGGGAACTTAATTGTTTACCTCTGTATGTTGGCTTGTATGGCTGAACATTTTAACTAAATTTGTGTCATCCGCCAGTGCCATGATCTTTGTTTTGAGTGTAATCACGCGAGATTACAAGTCTTTTCATAATAAGAGTTACAAAATAAGAGTCCCCAAAAGGACCACAGTAATGTATAAAGATTTAAATGTAACAAATAAGTGTCAAAAACAACTAAATAATATCACCACAATGTAGTTATTTATATATTAAAACAGACTAAAAGAAAGGACCAACAAATAGATTTTAATGGTAAAATGTGGAAGTAATCAACATGCAGTTCAATTGTAAGGATCACACTTTTTTGTTTAACTTGTATTTTATTGAAAGCTAAGTTAGGCAACTCCATTTTTATTTCATGTGGACTTTAAAAAAGCTTCCAATGTGGCTGATAACTATTACCATCAATTAATTATGGTGCGTCTACCAAAAATGCTCCTGTTGCATTCAGTCCGTCCCTCCCTCCAGACTGTAATGATGTAGCTTTTTAAGAATTTTTTTTATTTTAATGGTCAAAATATGTCTGAAGTAATAAACTGACATGTGTAGACAGGGTGCGAGTGTCTTAGTTGACTGGTTCAGAATGGGAGCCAGTTGAGCTAGTACAAACACACTTTATTAGCAGCAGAGTTACAATGCAAATGATGGCTGGATTTAATGGCAGTGACAGAAATGTAACAAAATTGTTCGCACACACTCTGGCATTCTGCAATAAAATATGTCTTTTCATTAGTTTGCTTGTTTGTTGATATCATGGGTGCATCATAGTTCATTTATAAAATGCATATAAGAAAACTATAAAGGACTCCTCTTTCTTTGCTGAGTTGTAAAAAGTTGTAGTATTTGTGTAATAAAATCTTTTATCACCAAAAACACTTCATAATTAAGGAGGTAAAATGTTTTAACAGAAACGCTGAATACAGCCGTACAAGACTGTTATAAAGACACAATATTTTACGTTTCTTTAATTGTTGGATTCCTAGGTTTCAGACGCTGTGATGTTAAATAAAACACATACATGTACACACTCCCAGTCTTTTACACTCTCTCTCTCACACACACAGTCAATCACACACTTTCATTGTCAAGTCTCTGGCTTGGCAGTTTGTCAATCAGTAATTTCAAGTGAACTGAGAAGGTTTTAAGGATGTAGTGTTCCTCTCTTCATCATCACATCACATCGGCACGTTTGTCCCTCACTTTGTTCCTTAGTTTAGTCCGGGCTTTGAATGCAGCGGAGTTAAATAAATGCTGTAAAGAGACAAACCAGAGCTATATTAATAAACACACAAACTGGTGATACTCTTTTTAAGCAACCTTACATAGAAAAATAGAGCGGCTTACGATTACATAAGCTGTGTTGTTTGACAATAAAAAAAATCAGTTTTAAGCTGATTTAGTCTTCAAACTAAGAGTAATTGAGATATTATTGTCATTTTTCAAGATGATTAATAAAGTTGTGTAGGATATTACCCTCTCTGTGCGGGAGATCTTGGTAGCTTTGACAGTGGCATCCAGGATGAGAGGAGGTCCAAGCCCAAAAATATCCCTCAGCAGTGGATTAAACTACAAATATATTTTACAAATAAATAATTTATACTTCATATAACAAGAGTACCATGCATTAAAACCAAGTTGCAGTCTGTTCTCCTAACCTGTAGTTGGTGTCTGACTCCAGACTCTAGCACCTCCTTAAAGGCATAATAAATCCTGCGGCGCATCCAGCCATCAATGTAAATGGTCTCAATCCCAAACTGGATCTTTTCCTCTGTAAAATCATCAGTCTAAAAGCATGAAAGAAAACGATGAATGTAGTACATAGAAATCATTATTTTAAACTACGAGTCAGGTTTTTTCTTCATGTACCTCAATGTACTGCAGCACCTCTCTGAAGATGGACCGCTGTTTCCTGCGGTCATTTTTAGCACGATGTTTATTTCCATCAGTCGCTAGACTCTTCAGACTGTCACACAACGCCTCAGATTTCTCATACTCAAACTCCTAAAACACAACCTACATTAAATACACCGCTGATGATATACAGATACACAGTCCTAACACACAATCCTTTTCACCATTATACATCACACACCTGATCAATATCACGTCCAAGTTCATACAGTAGAGCGATGGTCTCCCCCAAAGCAATCCTAAAGTTCACATCGCTGCTCTCCAAACACGCATGCAGACGTGGCAAGTGACTGAAGAAGAAAAATCACATTACAGTATCTGAAATGCATCTGGGTGTTGTCCCATTGCTCTCTAATAATGAAAGCATTAACCAAAACACATTAATGCCATTCTTATATCGCCTTTAAAATTCATCGTCTTGAATTTCAGACTTGCGTCAGATTACATTTTCTTGCAAAGTCATGCCACAACAAAAGCTAGGTTACTGATTGTTGACTGTGGGCACATGAGTGTACGTGTGGCAGACTTACTGGCTGAGAATGCTGTCGATGCGTGATGCAGGGCAGAGGGTGCAGAGCAGTGCCCAGGACTGCAGGGCGGCGCTGTGGAGAGCAGGGGTTCCAGCTTTGACAGAGGGCAGCATGCCATCACCCATAGGATATGCTCCCACAAACACACTCTCTAAATGTCCAATAGATTTCAACAGATCCTACAAAAGTTTCATATTGAGAGAGAATGAACATATACACCAATAAATATGCATATGTACTGCACGTGGTGTTTAGGATCGGTCTAATGACCAGAAGTGATCATGCGTACCTCAGCATCATCTGAGGCGGACACATAGCAGCACATACCCAGAGCTCGAGCACACTGAAATAAAAAGAAATTTATTTTTAAAAGTCTTAAAGGAATAGTCTACCCTTTTGCTATATTAAACTATGTTATTACCTCAACTTAGAAGAATTAATACATATCTATCTTTTTCAATGCGTGCACTGTACAGCGCATCGTGAATATGTTAGCATTTAGCCTACACCCATTCATTCCTATGGTATCAAACAGGGAAGCGACCAAACACTTCCCTGTTTTCCCTATTTAAAGACTGTTACATAAGGAGTTATGCTGAGTTTACACCAAACGGGTTTTGGGCGTCAAAATCGCGTCTACCGCGCCTAGTTTACCGCTTGAACACTTTGAATGCATTCGTGCGTGTAGAGCGGAGTAGACGCGCGGAAAAAGCAAGCATTTGACGCGCGTCCGAGGCAAAATCCGCTTCTTGTGGGAGGGGCAACTGCTGTGCGAGTGTCTGTTTGCAAGATGACTGACGTTGATTGTGCATTTATCAAGAGAGTTACCAGTTTGTATTTGGTAACCTTACTATAGGGGGAAAATAAATGGCGCGGGACGATAAACGTCACGTGACTCAAAAGTGAAGTGTGTATTACAACTTACCAGGTTGCCCAAAGTCCTTACTGACACTCTTCCAAGAGAGGTCCTTTTTATTCCTGTCTCCTCTTTAGAAATAAGAACTTGTGACGTATAGCTCCGGGTGACTGCGCACGGACAATATCAAGCCTTGGTTGAGTGAGTGACTCTGGGCGGGGCTGCCACCACAGCAGCAGGCAGGCTCCTGATTGGTTAACGCGTCGCGAAATTCCGCCAAAGTTAAAATTTTTCAACTCGGGAGTCAGCTGCAAATTCGCGTGAACCGCAAAATGCACAAAAGCACCATTCGCGCGTACCGCACACAACGCTTAATTCGCGCGTGAGGCGGAAACGCGTCTTCCGCTCCGCGCCGAACGCCTCTTCCGCGCCGCGGGACTTCCTGACGCGCGTCAACGCGTCTGCACATTGACTTAACATTGAAATCACTCGCGCTTCACGCCTCTACTGTGGTTGGTGTAAACGCAGCATTATACCAGTAAGTATGGTGCCACAAAATAAAACTTTTTTTTGGTACCATATGAATGAATGTGGCTAGGCTAAATGCTAACACATTCACAACGCGCTGTACAGTGCACGCACCGAAAAAAGACAGGCATGCATCAATTCATCCAGGTTGAGGTAATAACATTTAATATGGCAAAAGGGTAGACTATTCCTTTAATAGATCAGATCAATCATTATTTACATTTATGCGTTTAACAGATACTTTACCCAAATTGACTTACAATACATTAAGGGGTGGTTTCCCCAGACAGGGCTTATCCTAGTCCCAGACAAAAATGCATGTTTGAGCTACCTTAATTTAAAAACACCTTGACATGTATTAACATATATCAGTGCTGCCGTTTTGTCTCAAGATACACACCAGTATTGTTTTGTAAGGTATGTTTGTAAAAACTACTTGCATGCCTACTCCTAAATTAAGTTAAACCCTGTCTGGGAAACTGCCCTAAAGGTATACATTCAATCAGCATATGTGTTCTCTGGGTTCGAAACCATGACCGAAAAGCAATTCTCTACCAACTGAGCTACATAAAAACAAGCATGTGGAGACCACAGGAATCACTCACACTCTGTCGTGCTGACAGGCTGGCACAACTGTCAATCAGGATGGAGCTGAGGATGGGGCGAAGAATCTTGAAACCCTCCTCACCTTCGACTCCACCCCCAAGTTGAATACAAAGGAGAGCACAAACTGTAGCAGCAGCGGCCTGCTCCTCCCCTCCACCTAGAGTGAGAATAAAACTGCTTCAAAAATGTTTGCGTACCCTAAATATATACGTTACAAAAAAAGCTTGCCTTTTTTAGAAATGTAATTTTAGTCATTACATCTCACAATACAAGTGAATGGAAAAACATGTATATATAGTATATGAGTTGGTAAGTAAAACACAGGAGATCTTTAAGTCCCAATTCACACCTTTTCTCAGACTTCTTTCCAGACAGTCACTGATGGTCAAACGTCTCTCCAACAGAAAGTCGTATAGGACTTTGGATGAAAACGCCAAGCGCAGACTTTCTAAACCAGCCATACGGGTTTTAGCACTGAAACACAGCAAAAGATGCATAAACAAACAAAAAAAGAGAGATAATCGTGGTTTATAACGGTTTTGTTTCTCTTTTTTAACTTTTGCACAACAAGTGTGTATTTAATAATCACATGCCCTGTGCATGTATGCATTGTAAAGGTGTTTGCATTGACACCTTTTGTCCATCAGATTGTCGATGCATTGCTTGAGTTTGTCCTCGGTTTCCTCCTGAGCAGTTTGTTCATCCACCACTTCCCCTGCACAGTACAAAGCGTGCGTGAACGTGCATTCATTTACATTAATGCATTTCACAGATGCTTTTTATTCAAAGCAACTTATTTTTTATCATTGTGTGTTCTCCCTGGGAATTAAACCCATGACCTGGGTTGCCGAAATAAGGCTCCACCAACTACGCTGCAAAAACACTGTATTAATACAAGTGTGTTTGCTGCATCAAGTCTTGCTACATTTTTAGTGTCTTGTGTTGACATGTTTATGACAAGACAATTTGATTGCCGTGAACGTTTTGAAATTGGAAAAAATACTTTAACTGAATGACTCCTATGTACACTCCTTAGTACTTGTGTACTATGGAAGTGTTTGCCACACAGTGTGTATTTGTAAATGTGTCTGTATGTTTACCTGTGCCCTCCTCCTGGATTGATGCGTTTTCACTGGCACTGCTGTAGCAACTGAGCACATCAGATGCTAAATCATCATCGCTCACACCAGACTCGCCTTTCACCCCATTTTTCCCTGAGACAGCCAGAGAAAGAGAAACACAGGTTGAAAAGATGCATAGACTGAACAATTGATTCAAGGGTACCTAGACTATAAAAAATTGTATGCTTTAACACTTTATATCTGCCTTCTACTTCTGAAATCTGCTGACAAAAACCAATTAAATATTTTTTAACTACTTAAAAAAATCCCAACATTATGTGCGGCCGCTACAGCTTAAACTGTGTAGTGCATTCTGGGTCGATCAGTTAGGTGTTCATCATTTGTTACTCTCTTAATAATGGGTTTTGATTGCAACTTTTGACTCATGTATTGTGATGTAAGCAAAATTGCGACCACCGAGAGTTTTTTTTAATTTATCGAACCTATGATGTTTTTAATTTCACATTCATATTAACAAATGCCAGCGTTACTCTATTCCTCCTTGCGTGTTAATGGTCGAGGGACCCTTTAGAGATATGAATGAAAGTATTTGTTGCTAATCAGTGAGTTTTAATGTAAATGCAATGGATGTGCATGGTAGAGAAAAATGACGTGTATTTCAGCTGTTCACAAGATCATGTCCCTCAACCTTCTGCTGATACAAAGTCGAACGATTGACCTCAGTGACCAGGAAAAACAAACACCCGTGTGGGATTGCAAAACAGTAACTTAAGTTTAGATCCCCTACAGCACGGACAATGTGTCTTAATAGTCTTTGCCGTAAACCAAAGACTAGTTTGTACAAATCAGCTTCTTTTTACTCTCACAAATAAAATTATCCTCTTCCACAAACCCAGAGTCCCCTACCATAGGAGCAAAGCTCTTATTTAAGGCAAAGTTTAACTTGTTCTTCCCCTCACACACAGAAACACAATGGCCCACCCTTTCCTTCACAATCCTGGTAATTTCACTATTTGAATTATTATCTAAAGACAGACGAAGTAAAACTGTATAGACATCCACTCAGATACACAGAATCAATCTGCTTTGAATAAATCATGGTCTCAATGACTGTACTGATCTATTTTACTCAACCAGATCTCTTTATACAATCAATAAGTTTGATCTTCTGAATAGTAGGTCATCCAGTTCACAATCTGGAAAAGATTCAATCAAATCACTAGAAATTCAAAGCTCAAGTTTTAATCTGGATTTTAAACTAAATTTTGCCAATGTATCAAACTCATTTGCTATAATCAAAGCTGCTTTACTGACTACTGAATAAAAAAATAAGAGAGATAAATCTTAACATTTTGGGACAAAAATTTAGGCCTGTCTGCTACATAAATCATGTGGCTTAAAGGGATAGTTCGGCCAAAAATGACACCAAACCCATGATTTACTCACCCCGAAGCTGTCCGAGATGCATATGTCCATCATTTTTCAGACAAACACATTTTCCGTTATTTTAGAAAATGCCTTATATCTTCCAGCTGCTAAACAGTAAAGTTACGGGGTCCACGTGCTTCAAGTCCAAAAAAATTAGCATATATCCTTCCCAAAAAAAAATCCAAATGGCTGTTTGGATTTATTTTGTGAAGGATGGATGCACATTTTCTGGACTTTACGTTTGATTAACTGAAACCTAAAACATTTTCTAAAATAACTGAAAACGTGCCTGTCTGAAAAATGATGGACACACGCAACTCGGACCGCCTCAGGGTGAGCAAAGCATTGGTTTAATATAATTTTTGGCCAAACTATCCCTCCAAATCCTTCTGAATACAATAAAAATCAGTTTTGGCTGCATAACTGCTGAACCAATACATGCATCAGCCTGCCAAAACATTGTATTAGCTGGGATAAGATGGGAAGCAGGAGTGCATATTGTATAAGAGATGTATTAAGTGTGCAGAACAGAATGGTGGGGAATTGATGACAATGAATCAAAAACACCTGACAACAGCCTCAGGCATTGTGAAGTCAAAACATGGTTAGATATAGTTAGTCCAGAAATTTTGCCGCAAGTTCCAAAACTCTCCAGAAACTATGCCACCCAATGAAGACTGGAGACGATGTCCGACATAATATCTGCATTGAGGACTACGAGATCTGCTTTCATGGGGAAGTGGAAGTGACAGATGCGTCTGGGGAATTTTGGTTCTCTCAAGTCATCAATGACATCCAGACAAACAAGTGAATTATGAACGTGAGCAAGCAGATATGAATGAATATACGCATGCAGCTCAATACAACATTTTAATGGGATGGGTGGTATGAGGTCATATTCAAGACAGTCAGAGGCAATGCTACCTGGACGTGACAGGGCAGTCTTTGACAACTGCAGCTGAAGCACTTCTTGTCGAAGTGAACCTGCTCACAGTGAACAGTAGAAAAAGACAAATTTAATGACTATTGGGCCTGATAGAAGTTCGTCAAAGGATTAGTTTTACGCAGAACACAAAAATAATGTAAAGTTATATACAGTTCATAAACTCTTCAATCCATGCAAATGACAATGAATGAGTTCTAGAGGTTCAAGCTTCAATGATGCCAAAGCACAATTCAACTAAATCTAAAGTAACCTTGGCCATAGGAAAATACAAAAATATAACGTAGGTACAGAGATCATATTGACTTGAATGATAATTTCATAGTGCTTTTCAAAGCTATAATCTCAGCTGAGCTTTGTATTGAAACTCTCATTTTGTGTTCCAAAACTACAGATGAACTATTATAATACTACCAGTAGGACAAAGGCAGCAGACGTTTTTATACTCTTTGTTTTCAGCTACATCACTAAAACTACTACAGCAGTTTTAAGTTCTTAAATCTATCAAAACAAGCACATTCATCATAGTACATGCAGAGAGTTGTGAGGGCAAGGGTGCAGCACTCGCAGTGTGCTGAGTGCTGACTAATGTCATGCTTACATTTAACCCTTGACGTCACGCCACGCGCTTTTATCTAGTACAGAATCCGGTCAGACTGGCTCTACGCATGCACCGGGAAAGCGTGCTCTAGCTGCACGTGACCTGTACCTTTAACTTAACGGGAGCTTTTTAACCGGAAATCCTATCTTGGCAAAAGTAGAAATAGCTTCGTTTTAAACGATATAACAAAAACATATTCATCTGATAGCACTGCCCAGGATGAGCTCAAGAAGGCCTGATTTTTGTATCTTCCTGACGCGTAGGCTAATTATACATACGCGGCTGACATGAGCTTCTGCTTTCACGCTGTATCTGTGACAGTCAATCACTATTCTTCTATTTATACTGTTTACGTTAAGGGCATATCTACATCTGTTCTACATCGAACTTAGTTCATAACCTATTTAGCGTTATAAACTCTTAAGTAATCATACTTTTTACATACAACGTAATGAGTCCTTTAAGACGACTGACCCTTGAAATAAAGTGAAACGTGGTGGGTCTGCAACCAAGCCAAAACAGCAGGACCAATCCAAAACAATCCAAGTTTACATGCCGTAATCTAAATCGGTTTGATAAAAAAGTTGTTTTATTCCTTCATATAATATATATATTATAAAATAACGAAAAAAATAGGACACAGATGGTTTCATTCAGTCCAACTAAACACAACTTAAGACTGATTATATTAAGATACAATATGTCGGTGTAATCGAATAATCTAAGAAATATAATAATCAGTAGATGTTTTTGTTGATCACTGGTCATCAGACGTGTGTGTGAAATGACACACAAACTTACCCTTACTCGAACCAGTACCGCCGCGCTTCCCTTTCTTGCTTCGTGGCATGTTGAAAGTCTACACACCTTCAACAACAGGACCAAAACACTAATGCCCAAAAAAGGCTGATTATAAAGATCAACAGTCTGTAGTCGGTATTACGTTTGTCAACAATCTCCGCCGAGAAATCCTTCCCAGCTCACCAAAACACTGGACAGCTTGGCCCCACGTTTCAAGCACAGCAAACGTAAGGTGCACCTCGCTCCGAAATCAATGAACTTCGGTTCCTCTCTGAGTTTTTGAGATGTATTATCTATGATTGTCCCCGGGTAACCGATATCTAATGCCAGGTTGTGATGGTAAATGTTTTAAGAAATGTTTGGGACGGAGTATCGTGCACGTTGCTGCTCCAAATTCCACCATCTTCCCTCGGTAACGGCTCGCACACCCGGCACGCTCCACCTCTCCGTTTAGCCAGTCAATGATTGTTATGGGTAATGTAGTTCCCTGGCGGGCTTCCGGTTAGCAGTGCAACAGGAGCACGAATTTTAAGAACTACAACTCCCAAGGTTACAGAGCAGTAATCAGCTGTTTAGAAATGTTTGGATAGCAAATTATGCACAAAGTAAAAACTTTGTATAACTTTCCGCATAGGAAAGAATAAAATTATTTGAGACGATAATCAGATATGTACACGGAGTTTTTTGATGGTCTATTATTATTAAATAGGAATTTGTGGAATACAGGCCTAATATCTATCCATCAGGTTTTAATTTGATTTATTTTCTATGTCTTTATTTATTCTTCACGCCATTCCAGCATCTATGGCTAAATATTTATGTCTTACAGATTAATACACCTTTTATTACACGCTTTGTTATAGCAGCTTAAAGTCAATGACTGCAAAGATTATTCATAATTCTTCTAAATTTATTACGCAATATTTTCCAAAATACTCTGGGTAATTATTACAAATACAAGCCATGCCAAATTGATTTGACAAAAACACTGTTAGGTATAAATTGCTATGAAATATTTTTACCTAAAAAAAATACCATTCATGTAAAGATTTACAAAAGGATAGAAAAGAAAATGATTTAACACTGTATCAAAAAGAAACAGAAGTGGAAATGTTCTTTCAGACAGAAAGACTTCACAGTGATAAATTAAAAAATATTTTTTTTATCAATAAACTATTCCTATTATATAATATACGACTAAATTAGTTTCTTTTTCAAATTGTTCATCTCATTTAGATTAGTTCGGTTCATTTTCTTATTGTCACACAGGCAGCACTAACAATAAAGCAGGATAATGTCAAACAATGAATTAGAAAAGGGGTTAACGCCTAGAGTTATAAAACAGATGTCACCTTCCCACATTCACACAAACAAGTGCTCCATGTTAATGTGCAAAGATTATAAAAAGCACACACAAACAGCAATTGGTCAAATCCCATGTACATTTTTTCTGACTGAATTTGATTTGACAACAATGTTCTGGAAGTTTTACAGGAAGTAAAACTTTTCTGGAATATATTTTACTCTCAATTACACGGTGTGTAACCGTTTAAAGTGTGCAATTGTATGGAATGTTGCATCACTGTATTCACATGAGTTTTGGTCTGATAATCCAGAGGCACTGCCATTCACTGTTAAATACTATAAGCAGGCAGGTCTATGACTGACTGTCCCACAAACACTGAAGGATTATTCAGTCTATTGTCTATAGGTCTACTGCCCCATGTAGTACTTGGTTGGCACAAATGGCATCTTGCTGACCACAGCTGGTATTGCTTTTTTCCTTACTTCCACCTGGATTGGTGTACCCACTTTACTGCAGCCAGCTTCCACATATCCCATGGCAATGTTTTGTTTCAAGCAGGGGGAGGGGCATCCACTGGTGACCTCACCTGAAATAAAGTGGGTGAGATTTAAAAGGAGAAATGCGGTCGTGCTCGAGAACTAATACTAATTAAACTGACTGAATTAAAGACAAAATTCACCAAAAACTAAATATTCTGTCATTATTTACTCATACTCCAAGCTCCATTCCAAAATATAATTTTCATAAAAGTTGAATTAGTTATAATAAATGAATGTGTCTGTACCTATAACCTTGCCATCAGAGGAGAGTATGGGTGTGTGTTGTCTAACAGGTGGTCCTGTGGAAATCAGTCCCACTCTTTTTCTATGAGTCTTTGCCTTTATTTGTGGTACAATGATGTCAGCACCAGGAAAATCTTGTGCCTGACGACGACGCTTACCTTAACACACAATCAAAAATAGATTGACATTCAATATAGGATCTGACAGTGAATTAGATAATATACATATAGATATAAATTTTTTGCACCTATTGTCCAGATAAGACCTGCTTCCACAGGTGTGGTGGTCTCGTCAATGTCATTGCCATAGAGACAAAGCCCCGCCTCCAGCCTCAGACTGTCCCTGGCACCAAGACCCGCAAGTTTTACTTCGCTGTCAGCTAACAGCTTTTCAGTCAGCGAAACAACATCTGAACTTGGTACTGATATCTGTATACATCACATATATACACACACAGAGCATGTCATAAATATGACAAGACTGGCTTTAATATAATGTTAGGCTGGATATAATTATATATCATCATCATCACTCACACACCTCAACTCCGTCCTCCCCTGTATATCCACAGCGTGTGACCCTGCAGCCCTTAATGCCAAACACTGGGGTCAAAACACTGGTCATGAAGGTCAGCCTACTAAGGTCATCAGACACACCTTTTTGCAAAACCTGAGCCATTGATGGACCCTGCATTCACATACATTAAT
Organism: Misgurnus anguillicaudatus; assembly: GCF_027580225.2. Classification (NCBI taxonomy): domain Eukaryota; kingdom Metazoa; phylum Chordata; class Actinopteri; order Cypriniformes; family Cobitidae; genus Misgurnus; species Misgurnus anguillicaudatus. The sequence goes on from NC_073341.2 coordinate 25,337,434, forward strand.
ACATGCAATCAATATCAGGAAAAATGCATAGATTATTTTTAAATAACATAAAAACATGATGTGCATAATGCAAGCTGACTTACCCTGCAAAGCAATCAGACTTTCTTCCATAAACTCCAAGTCTACATCATGACCCGCTGATTTAAATTCAAGCAGTTTGGCCTACAAACAAACAAACACACAAAATGATACATTTAGCATAAGATTCTTTAAACAGTTTTTAAGTAACCTAGATACAGACAACAGTATGTATAAAAATGTAAGATTGAATTTGTACGCCCCCTAGTGGCCTCTAAGCTCCTATTTTGCCTTTATAATTGACTTGTATTAGCCTCAAAGGGTTTTTCTAACTCATTACAATCATTACATTAGATTTAGCTTACATTACAGTTGTTATACAGATACATTTGACCGTAAAATGCTAATCAGCCAACCAAAATCAAAAATTCCAGATCTGTGTAAAAAAACTATTTAAAACCTAAGAATATTTAATTTTAAGAGCTGTTATTGACCTGCATATGAGCAGAGTCTTTGTCTGCGCAGCCAGCATTGGACACGACATACAGGTACCCTTGATCTGTCTTGGTCACAATTAGATCGTCCATGATTCCTCCTTTAGTGTTAGTGAAGAGGGAGAGAGTGCCCTAGAAAAAGAGAGAGAATTTTACAAGAAAATATTTAGGATGGCTGCGCAATGGCTCCCTCTTCAGACACATACATACATACATACATACATACATACATACATACATACATACATACATACATACATACATACATACATACATACATACATACATAACATATTTTCTGTGTGTGTGTGTGTTTTACCTGGTTGTCTTTTAATTCAGCAATGTCTCCAACAATCAGAGACTCTATAAACTTCACTCTGTCTCTCCCATAGACTTTAGTCTGAGGAGAAAACAAATATTTAAAACTCACAAATTAACAAGCTCATGACATCCCAGTATGGGTTGAAATTAGACTCAAAATAACTCACAAATACACACACATTTATCTGTGAACTTGATGCACGTTACAAATGTATTTTAATATCCACGAGCAAATGTCTTGAGATTTGAATGGGAAATTCAGAATTTAAAGGTGCAGTGTGTAATTTTTAGAAGGATCTCTTGACAGAAATGCAAAATAATATACAAAACTAAATTATCAGGGGTGTATAGAGACCTTTCATAATGCACCGTTATGTTTTTATTACCTTCGAATGAGACGTTTTATCTACATACACAGAGAGTCCCTTTACATGGAAGCCGCCATTTTGTTCAGCAATGTTTCTACAGAAGCCCTTAACGGACAAACCTTTTAACTAAGTTGTCTCCAACGATGACATGTTTGACCTGTGGTGGCTACCGTAGCTTCTCTTCTGTGTTAAAAAAGCAAGAGGTGAGCAGTGGACTGAGCCATTGGTTGCAATTCGCAACCTCACCACTAGATGCCACTAAAATGTACACACGGCACCTTTAAATGAATGTGTATTGATTTTTTGGAGATTTTGTATTCAAATTGGATAAATGCTTGTCTTAGGCACAGCTGTGGGTAAGGATCATCCAATGCAAACTATGCAACTAAAGTCTCAAAATCCGTATGAACGGAACAGGATGAATTCCCGCGCGTTGCCTGATGCACAAATGCACATCCTTTTTTGCGTGCACAAATTGTGAAATAGTGATACAAAATATAACCACTGAATTCACAAATATGTCTCCGTTTGTACAAATTGATGCATATTCACATAAATATTACATTTCACAGACACAAAATGAAAGACATTTGTTTGGTTCATTCATTGATAGTTGTTTGTATTTGGCTCATAAAATGCTTTTAACACCGAAATGAAAGTCTTGAAATCCAAATGAACAGAACGGGATAAACTCAGGCGTGTCAACTGATCCACAAATTCATATCTCCTTTTTGCATGTGCAAATTATGATATTTGAATACAAAATAAAAAAGTTATTTAAATATGTCTCAATTTGTACAAATCGATACACATTCATTTAAATTTTGAATTTTACATATTCAAATCTCAAGACATTTTCTCGTGGATAATAAAATACATTTGTAACATGCACCAAGTTCACAGATAAAAGCGTATGTATTTAATTATTTTAAGTCTAATTTCAACCCATACTACTATAGCCTGATAATATTGAATAACCAACATCACCAAGTGTGATGTCATCTGTATGCTGTCATAAATAGATGAAAATAAAACTTATCAGTAAATATATGCCTTATTCATCACTAAATTATCAAGATCTGTACTGGTCTAAAAGCCTCACATGGGCTTACAGTAGTTTGAAGTACTATGTAGGCTAGGAGAAGAATTGCAATTTGTTGCAATGCCCATGCTTGCGGCAAATGCCTGTCAAATGAAGCATGCAAGTATACTTTGCAAGGCTGTGCGTGAATAAAAATGTATACTTGGGCTGCTAGGCAGTACAATTAAAATTGCTCATACTGACCTGCAGCATGTGACTGACATCAAAGATGGAGCAGTGCTGGCGTGTGTGCATGTGAGAGGTAATGTGGCTGTCTTTGTACTGCACTGGCATACTCCACCCGGCAAACTCCACCATCTTACCACCCTGAGCCCTGTGGAAGTCATGCAACCCGGTCTTCTTCAACACCACCTACATACAAAGTAATGAAGTTCCCAATGTAAATAAAATCATTGTATTAGGAAGCTAATAAGATTTAAAACATGTAATTTATTAAAAGTAGGGCTGCACGATTTGGGTAATTTTTCCCATTGCGGTTATTGATGCTAATATTGCGATGCGCGATTGCGATTATACTAAATGGTATCATGAGTCAACTTGATGGGTTTTAGGGAAAATCCACACACAGTTTAGTGATAATGCTAAAATGTGTATTTGTAAAACTAGAAATGTTTTTGTATTGCCACGTGATGTAGCAACTGCTCAGTGTCAGTAATCCTAAATCCAAAATACCGCCATACAACAGATAGCTACCAGATCACTGTCAACCTCCTCTGCATCCATCTTTGCTCTGGTATAAGTGACGACGCACACCACACAAGTGCATACCACACGTGCACTGCCTTTTTTGTTTGTTTTTCTTTCTTTTTTTAAACAGCAAGGAAAATCATCAAACTGTTATTAGAAAGTTTGTGTTAACAAGTCCACACATTTATTTATTTAATATAATGGCAACATTTTGCTGTCATATAATCGCACAGGCTGACATTGCGATTGCGATGCGATTAATTGTGCAGCACTAATTAAAAGCTTTAATTTCATGGTAGGCCTATCATATTTTTTACATTGTAGGGGGTGAAAAGTAGGGCTGTGCAAAAATATTGATACAGCTAACTATCGTGATACATTTTTCCACGATAGTGTATCGATATTTCAATCTTTTCTATCCATATTTTTTAAAATGTTATCAAATCCCTCTGTGTGCGTCAAACAACCTCCTCCGCCACTGCTGTAGTTGTCGCTGTCCAGTTGTCTGTATATGGCCATTCGTCCAATGTCTCAGAAGTTAGCAGGATGGCCGCAAATTTTAAAACACCTGCAGCTTTCAAAGCCGAGGTGTGGAAGCACTTTGGCTTTAAAAACAAGTTTTAAAAATTTCAGCTTTCTTTTTTACATTTTTGATAAAAAAAGAAAAAGTAATGCAATGTATCGGAACATGCAACATAAGGCATCTTATCGTGATGCATTGTATTGGACACACGTATCGTGATATGTATCGTATCGTGAGGCCATTGCCAATACCCAGCCCTAGTGAAAAACTGATTATTATGTAATTTTACAATAAGTGAACTTACTGTACTCTGACCTTTGACCTCCATAGTTGCATTTCTAAAAGCCTGCCCACCTCATTTAAATAGACCACATTAGCTAAAGTATTTACAGTTTACGAAACCAGTCCAAAGTCAACCAAGTAGTCTAAGTGAGAGATCACTGATCTGATTAACCACAAGTGCACACTTGTGAAATGTATCTTTATTACCCACGTCTTTAGGATAGAGACTCTGTGAGGGAAATTAATGAGATTGTCCCGATCAGAAAGGCTGGTCAGCCCAACTATTGCAAAAAGATATTTTAGCATAATGTTTGTGTGTATGTTTAAAAGGGGGCAGTCAGTGTATGTATCATTGATTCAGCCCTGTCATAATCAAGAGTTGCTGTGCTGCTACAATTTACGCCTGGACGCTCTCGTGCTGTTAATGAATGTTCTCATGTGGAGAAGCTCAAGCGAACAGATGTCGAGTTCCTCGTGCATGAACGACATCCCAACAGATCCCAAAAATGTAATGCTCTTATAAAGAGTGCACGTGAAAACATTCCTGTAACAATAAGTACTTAACACGAAACATTTAATCTGTAAAGTTTTTTTTGGTGTTTACTTTTCTGATCCCAGTATACCTCTGTGGAAGCGTGTCTGTCCTGGCGCCCCGTTACACCCAGCCCGACAGTCCGCGTGCTTTCCTTGAATACTCGATGTCCGAGCCCGTTTGCAAAAACTCGCGCAAGCATCTTCGCCTCTCGTGCAGTTTCAAGTCCAGCTCTCCGTTAAATCCGTCCGTTGTGTCCGTAAACTGTCAACTCGTTTGGATTCGGTTTGACTTCCCTGCAAAACAAGGAGCGTAGACTCACAGAATTCTGGGATATGTAGTTGAAATTCCCGACGCTTTTGGCATTTGGGAAATTGTGTCAACTAAGAAACATTTATTATAAAGCAACGGTTACATGTTCATCGTTTTAGATTGTAATTCAAAACACTACAATTTTATATCGTTATAAATATTTGCTACATCGTCAAAAATAGCACATTAACAATCATTTAGCCAGTTTAATCTCTGACGCAAATATAAAAGTTTTGACTTTTATATCACGTTGTACGCAGTGTGCTTGTAACTGAATGACTGTTTGGCCAAAAGTCTATAAATATCACTGCTACTCGTCCAAGCCTGGAGCTATTTTGAGTCTGGGGATTTTTGTGCTGTGTTTGGGGGCAGAGGTGCCAGTCGCACCCTGTTAAGGCTATATGAAACAACCACCGTCAACTAAATAG